>NC_139645.1:17533811-17713811 GCF_964638095.1 Poromitra crassiceps
TCAAACCTAAATTTATATACTTTGCGACGTTCATCATCGTTCAAATTTGGCTGGTGGCTTATTAACATAGGTTCCTGTGATGTGATGAACTCAAAATGCTAAATAATAAAGAAATATTTCTGGTTTCCAGGGACTTTAAGCAATCAAAATCTAAAGTTTTTCATAAGCGATAACTCTTTACCTAGCAACACTTGGGAAACCGACTAATACCTGGAACAATCGTTACTTTTTTTTGCTCATCAGAGAGCGAAGGGGCCACACGATCACAAGAAGAGAACCAGACCGGCAACTTTGTTTTGTTTTTTATTCAGAATTTCTGTAGTAGTTCTGCTACCAGAGATACAAGTTCAAGATGACTGGATTACAGTATGCATTTTGTTTTATTCATATTTTCTTATGTACTTTTTAAACTTTTGGGGCCCTCTGTTGCAAAAGTGGTAATTTTGCATTTGCACTCGTTTTGCGCTTGTTTAGCACCCCATGCAGCGCAAATTGGGGGCGTGCCCAAGCGCATTGGTATTCTCCCTGCCGCACTAAATACTTCTACGCCTATTAGAATTATACTGGGCGTGCATGGGGTATAGGCGTTCCCCATGCCAAACCAGGTGTATCCCTGCAAAATGCTTGCCTTCTGCTATTCTCAGCATGCCGCAAATTCTTCGCGTGCAGGCATGAAGAGCACCTAAAAACAGCTCTTAAACAGCTCTTACCGCAAAAATACCCCGCTGCGCTTGAGCGCACCATTATTCTCCACGCTGCGCTGCGCAGTGCAGGGGAATTCCTTTTGGATAGGTCATTACGCACGGATGTGCCAAATGCCAGGACATCAAATTCTGCTACTAAAATTGGTTAACAGCAGATGATTCAGTGACTATAATTCTATATATAATTCACGAGAAACTTTTATCACATCGCATTTCAATAATGAGAGACTAGTAGAAAGTATAACAAGCTTTAATGATACAACAAATTCATTTTGGTGTATGACTCCATGATATGATGACGCTCTCCTGAGTTGATGAGAGGGCATCGTCAGTGAAGAATAGGATAGGAAATCCCCCATGGGGAATTCTTCAATCAGGAGTCATGACGATGGTGGTGGTCAGGGGAGGAGGTGGGGCGAAAACAACTGCTTCAGCGATGATGATCAGCAACTGAGAATGACACATGGCACATACACAGCACATAGCAAACAGAGTAAAACATGGACCCTGATATACTACGCTGATTAGGTGATTGGGATCAGCTGGAGAGGAATACCTTGGGCTGATTGGTTATTGCCACATGTGTGGTAAACTGTGAATGGGTGAGGAGACAGCATCAGAGAAAGGGGGCGAGCCTAACAATGAATGGGTTATACAACCTCAAAGAAAGGGGGCGTGCACTGTGATATGACGAGAACTGGGCGTTGGCTGTTAAGTACCGTAGTCTTCATTATTGAAAATAGTCCAAGACATCATTAGTGTCAATCAAATGCCCCTTTTTCCCCGTTGCAAACACGTTTCTATTTTCCAGTCAAGAAAATAACCCGAATTGCATCAAATCATAGATGTTTTTAACAGGTATATGATGTGATGGTGTTGTTGTCAGATATCCAAATTACGCATCGAGAGAATTACTGCATGTATTGCGCAAACTGTATTAAAGGGACTGCAAGACGGGAATTTGATTGGTTTGATTGATGTTTGATGGCATTGCCAGGCCACACCTGTGAATAATTCTGGTGGTTAAGACCGTCCAAATCCCATTTGCACCACACGCAGATGGCATTTTCCGGGGCATGGAGAATAGCAGATGACTTGGCACGCCTCCAATTTGCGCCTGCGCCCGGCGTCATGCCAAGTTCTGCATCCCCGCTGAGAATTGCATCCCCACCATATTTTGGGGCTGTTTTAACTTAAAAACAGGGAGGTCATGTCTACCCAGACAATTACTGTATATCATTTTTACACAATTACGTTTATGTATAAATCATTAAAATATGCTCCTGTGAGCTGGAGATGCATTTGGCGGCGGGTGTGCAAAACTCAGCATAACACTGGGAACGCAATTTGAAACTTGTGCGAGGCGGACTTCCAATCATGGGAAGTGAATTCTTGGAATTCTTGGAATTCTAAGGTTTTACAGACATAGGGGAGCTGTGAAAACCATAGTTAACTGATAAGTGCATAATAAATTATTTATTAACCTTAATAAGGCACTGTTCTCGCTTTAGATCCGGTACCTACAAAAATAGATACTTTAGCATTAGTTAACCGGTACGGTTACAGTAAGGTAATGGTTAGGGTTACAGCATAAGGGTGAGTTAACGCTTATTAAGCATTATTATGCATTAACTAACCGTTAATGGATGTGCCTTAATGTAATTGTTGGCAAAGAGATTATGCTGTCTGACTTTATTTACGCCCTACAGGTTGGACAATGGTGGACTGCAGTGGTGGAAACCAGGTTTCAACAAGTGTAAGTGTGTATTCGGTTTGATTCATGAAAACAAACCAGAAGACAAAAAACAGATAAAAGCCTTTCTTAAAATGAATGAAGCGTACACACACATTTATTTGACAAAATTTGATATATATATATATATATATATATATTTATATATATTTTATATATATTTGTTCAGTAAAATGTCCTCTATTTATGTTGACTTTTTTGAGATGGACGATTATGAAAAACTCGAGTTGTGTTTTAAGAAAGGCACTTTCTTTATTGGAAACTTTCTTTCCCAGGCATGGGAGCTAAGGCAAAATGTTATGTTCAGAAAATGATGTAATGATTTTGTTTTGCTGATATGGTGAATGTTATGTTATGCTGTGATTTAGTTTTATTACTGCGGCGTTGGCGTATGTTGTACTGCATAATATATCATATGTGTGTCTTGTAAGCCCATGAGGGCTGGGCACTGTCAAGTGCATGACACATTTAATAAAAATCAATCATCAATCATCATCATCATATATATATATATATATATAATATTACTATTACTATATCATGCGATTAATCATGATTAAATATTTTAATCGATTGACAGCCCTAATATATATATATATATATTAGGGCTGTCAATCGATTATATATATGTATTAGGGCTGTCAATCGATTAAACTATTTAATCGTGATTAATCGCATGATTGTCCATAGTCGACCACGATTAATTGCAAATTAATCGCACATTTTTTATCTGTTCTATATCTACATTAAATGGATATTTTTCAAGTTTTCAATACTCTTATCAACATGGGAGTAGACAAATATGCTTGCTTTATGCAAATGTATATTTATTATTATTGGAAGAATGACAAATACTGTCCAGAATATTCTTCAGAGTAACCTCAAAGGTGTGCATGCTCTGCCTTAAGCGAGGGGGCGCAGGGCTCTGTGCATCAGCTGTGTGCTTGGCTAGTCTGGGCACCCTTTACTCCGCTTTTTGTCATGGGGGCATAAACCAAGGAAATAGGAAACAATACCGTAAATAAGTGCGCCAAAAAATGTATTTGTTGCCGTTAGCTTGGCACGGCGAGGTTAGGAGGTTACGGCAGCGGCTGTAGCTCAGGAAGTAGAGTGGGTCGTCCACTAATCGCTTTGGATAAAAGAGGTCGGTGGTTCGATTCCCGGCTCCTCCAGTCTGCATGTCGAAGTGTCCTTGGGCAAGACAATGAACCCCAAATTGCTCCCGTTGGTGTGCCAGCACCCTGCGTGGTAACCTGCTGCCATCGGTGTATGAATGGGTGAATGTACCTACTGACTGTAAAGCGCTTTGGATAAAAGCGCTATATAAATGCAGGCCATTTACCATTTACCATTTACGTAAGCTAGAGCCTGGAACAACACAAGTTGAACAACACACTCGAAAGAATAAAAGAGATAAAAAGGCCAGGGTGTTTTAATTTGCGTTTAAACGCCTGGGCAATGGGCATTGCTCACTACAAATAACATGAGCTCAGCAGTCGGCTGCATGTTCGTTTCTCTTCCTTCTCGTCTCGCAGCAGCTGGCAAGAAAATAGTGGGCGTGCACATGAAGTAAGCCAAGTCTTATTGGAGGCGAAGCGGACATCACAGTGCATCACGGTAGAGGCTGTCTCATCCAAATCACGTTAAATCTGCGAGGGATATATATAGCACCTGGATTACATATATGTTTCACATAGGGTTGTGTTTTGATTTCTATGTTTTATTTTGTCCAATATTGAAATGTTCTACAATTGCATGTTGTGCTAACATAAACATTATTTCTATCTACCACTTAGCCTATTTAGGCTGATTTGGTTGGTATTTCTTGTCAAAATGTATTAGCCTCAATGCATGCTGGGAGATTTCACATGTGGCTCAATTAGCCACGCACCGATGCATTCTGTTTCGAACATGTTGTGATCGAAACTGGAGCGGGACTGAGCGGTACTGAGCGGGTGATCGGTGCCGCTCCAACTTTCGCTCCGGTACCGCTCTGGTCCCCGCTCAAGCCAAAATCCCCTCACTCGCTCCACGCTCCGCTCCGCTCACATGCTCTGATAGTAGCTACAACAAACGAGACGAAAGAGGGATAGTTATTTGTTATCTTGTTAACGTTATAATTGTCACAATCGGACTACAATGCATCGGTCATGGAGCATCTCTGATATCATAATTGTACTGATAACCTAAATGTGCCGTTTTATTTTCTTATTCGTTGTGTCTGATTCTCAAGTGAACGAGCTATTTCTGCAGCTTGTTTCCTGTCTAGGGCGGGCTCTAGGCCGGATACACGCCGGGTGACAAAATCACTTGTAAACGGAGGCCAGGCTCTTTCTCGCCGAGACGAGCCTGGTGACGCGAGGTTAGTGCTTGGCCAGCAAGTGGTATTTGAGACGATACGTACTCTGGTGGTAACTCAACGGTACACCTAACCATGGCCAAAACGAACCCCAACTGCAAAGAGAACCACTTGCAGATTACAAGGCAACATTAAAATTGTTTAATTGAGTTTGGCATATGGCCCAGAGTGAGCGGAATGTATGGTGCTTATAGCCTGTCTTAGCCTATGTGTTGTATATAATGAAGATGTAAAAGCTCATTCGATTCAGTGAATGTTAGAGAATGGTGGGATCAGTTTTTCCATAAAGCAACAGAATGCAGCCCCCCAAAAATCAATAATATTAGAGTAGGCTATAGGAGAGTATATTCAAATTTACATTGATATTAGTTTGCAAGATTTTATTCTGGCAAATGGGGTGCTTTATAATGGGGAGATGTACCCATCCCATTAATGTCACATGACGTCACAGGGTTTTCACTGTCCAGAAAGAATTTGTTCTAGCAGACAGAAATGTGGTGGTCACGTTTCAATAACAGTTACAGATATCCAAAGCAGCGCTGGATGAGCTTGTTGAAACACTAATTTCAATAGTTGCTATTTGCAAACGTATAGAGAGCCAAAGTGAAACGTCACTTCCTGCATTGTCTGTGTACCAGTGCTGAAAAAAATTACGGAGAATAAGGTTACTTTTTTGATCCCGTTTGAATTGTGCCACGGGGAGCCAACGCTAATTTTGTCAATTTAAAACATAACTTTGCATGTAAAGAAAGTCTCAGTTTGTCGTCCAACTGAAACGTAGGGGTTAGTTTCGTATAAAAACTACATAGCTCGTGGAAGCTCGTGGCATGTTGCTGGTCTTCAGCTGTGCCGGTAGGGGAAGTGATGTCACTTAGGCGACAGTGTATGTAGTCTTTCTGATTTATAACTTACAGTGCAACAGTTTGGTGACAAACTGCGACTTTCTTGACATGCAAAGTTACGTTTTAAATTGACAAAATTAACGTTGGCACTCTGTGGCACAATTCAAACGGGATCAAAAAGTAACGCTATTAACAGCAGACACCAACTGATCCAAGTTAAGGTCACTCTTCGTCTTCATTCAAGTTCAGGTTGCACAAGATCTACCCTTCTGTCTCACCACTATGTGATAGGTGTCAGGTGTCAAAGGGTACATTATCCCATGCTTTTTGGTTTTGTCCTTCACTATCTGGGCCAAAATATTTGATTGGTACTATAAGGCTTATAAAATAACCCTTCAGCCAGTGGCAGAACTCGCCATCTTCAGCTGCTCAGAATCCTCTCTGCTCCTCCCTATACGGCTGTGCAACAGTCTCTGACGCAGGGGATGACCATCGCCAAGAGACTCATTTTGAAGGAGTGCAAGTCCCCCTCTCCACCTTCTTTTCAGCTGTGGCTGACGGACATGGTCTCAGTTATACATATGGAGAGACTTCGGTTCCTGAGGACCAATTCATGTAGGAAATTCACAATCATCTGGGACCCATTTCTAGCCTACTTAGATGAGGTTAAGAATGACAAGTAACTTGCTCAGCTGACTTCTCATGGACCCCTTGCATGGGATTCCACGCACATTTCTTACAAGCACATGAGAACTTGATGCGGCTGGTAGCGTTATTTTGTAATATTAACACATTCACTGCCAGCCTTTTTTTTTTTACTGTAGGTAGGTTCTGCCAGAGGGTTTTTTTGAGGATTCTGGCTCATCTTTCAAGACCCGAGGATTCTTTTCTGCTAAGATTTTGTGAACACACAATATCTCAAAAGAACTAATAGAATGTGTGCTTTCTCTGTCTAAAAGAGTTAGTTTGTAGAGTTAGTAGTTATGTAAGCATTAGCAGTTGAATACAGCATGGTTTCAGCGTCTGGAAATTTATTCTGAGATAAATGGCTTTTTGTGAAATTCGATAGAACAGTCACTTTAACCATTCATTTTTGGCATCAGTAAGACGTCAGACATCTAAACAATAGTTTTGAACAGTAATTTCCTCCATAACAGCAGGAAACCCCCCTCTGCTTCCAACTCCTCCCTCCGTGGGCGTTCTCCTCCGCAGCATTTGTCACAAGCGAGTGTTCTGCTGCTGCTGCTGCTGCTGCGAGTTTGAGCAGCCTCCCTCCCTGGCAGCGAGTGTGGATAGGGCTCACTTGTTTCTTGGGTTTGAGAGCTTTGATGAAGCTTTGTGCGATTCTAGGCTTTATGCTGCGTGTTTCAAAGTGTTTTCCACCCAGTCTATTTTTGGAATCCCCCACCGCCAGCTCCCAGCGCGATAATGCGCGAAGTGAAAGCGTTTTCGCCAATCCATTTTACAGTAGAGAATGGTTTCCTCGCGCGTTAGCCTACAGTTTTGGCTCTGCTTTTCCTAGTGTGGAGAGCACTGTCGCCACTTAGTGGGTCCGTGGAATGGGTTGTACACGTTCGCTGACTCCAATATTTTTATAGGAGACGTGGGGAGCGTTGATCCACGTCCCACCGTCAAAAAAAAAAAAAAAAATTTAAGCCGAGATAACTCGTCTTTGGCAGTGAACCGTCGGATTCTGTAAGCCGAGATAACTCGTCAATGGCAGTGAACGTGTTAATGTTGGTATATGTATGTTTTGTTTGTTTTTGTTTTTTGTCTGAGCCTGTTTTTTGTTTTCTATGTTCTGAAAATTATAAAATAGTATATGTAAAAAAAGAAAAGTGACGCTATTCTCCGTCCACCACCATTCATATTTTTTCAGCGCTGGTACAGGGAGTGACGTTCACTTTGCCTCTCTTTATGTGTCTGTCTGGATCTCTCCATCCCCCAGACTGTCCCTGCACTGGGTGTTAACGTTAGTCGCATTTAGACAGCCTGCGGATGACAGTCGCAGTGGGAGATGGTGAGATATGTTTTTCTCTGCATCTGTCCATCCTCCAGACTATACCCCTGCACTGGGCGTAACGTGTCCCCGGCAGCCGGCGCAAATAGCCATGTTTTTTTGTTCTGAAATGCTGTTAGAAACATGGACACCATCCACAGTGTTTGTATGTACATTACACTCAGATATAAGGTTTCATGACAGACTTTTGCACTGGCAGGACAGGACTGGACTATTACTGATGGTTGGAGAATTATGTAATGTACTTAAATGCCTCCATTTGTCAAACAAATAACTAACCTGTATCCATAGTACATATTTAAATGGGTGCAATCATCAATTCAATCTGACCATTTAATGTCAGATCAGAGCACTGAACAGAGCCTCACAGGTTATACTTAGAAAACTTAACCACGAAAAAGAAATGTCATATTTTGTGAGTATTTTATTATGAAATATGATGCATTATTATGCATTAAAGTAGCATTGAAATTAAATGCCCCTACCACTGCTTACTAACAGTCATTTAGAGAAAGGTTGAACAGACACACCTGAAGCCCCCAAATCGCTCTCCACCCTCTGCTGTAAAACTCAAAGTGAATTTCTGAAGGACAGCTCAGATGCTGTGAACATTTCAGAATTAATTTATAAACACACCCATAGTGAAACAATCAGCTCAGTAACCCATGTTCATCTAATTTTTGTCATAGGCGGATTATGAAATGATGGGCCCCTGTGCCTGGACACATGAAGGGCCCCCCTCACAGCGCACAAACCCAGAATTGGCCAGAATAATAACTAAGACATACATTCACCTGACTCTCAACAGGATTCACAGCACAGCCACCTGAACTCAAAGCCAACAGCACAATAACAAGAAATAAATTCACATGTATCTCCATACAGGCAACAAAATTAACTATTTTGTCCACCAGTCGCTAGTGAATGTTAAAATTTTAGCAGCCACTCAAATAGATTACCATTTTTATTTTCGATGGTGAGTGAAGCAAATCTACCAGCCACTTTTACCAGCATTTGGCTGGTGGCTGTGCTAATTTTGGACCCTGTCTCAGTAAAACAGGATTTACAGCACAGGTACACTCAATTAAAGCCAAAAGCACAATAATCCTAATTGTTCATAAACTTATGGAACATTTTGTCAAAAATAAAGGGTTGGGGCCCTATAAGGGATCATTTGGTCCCAGGCCCGAGCAAGATACGTGGTGGTCCTGTGAAGAAGCTCTGGGTTATGGGCCCCCTGAGCTCTGGGGCCCGTTCGGTAATACATCCCTCATTTTTGTGTACAGCCAATAGGCTGAGCATATAAAGTTACCTGACGAGCGAGGCAGTGGAAAACAGCATTTGTCTGCGTGCACTTTAGTTTTTACTGTCTTCACGTACACTTTGCATGTTCCCTCAGTATATGGACAGATCGCTCATCGTGTTTCAACCATGGAGTGTTGTCCTCATCGATTGTACTGAAGTATAACCACAGTTGAAAATGTTGAATGCCTAAATTCTCTCCGTCACGGGGTCTGTGTCCAAGAGAGACAGACTGTATCTGCATGTGTGAGCACACGCACGCACACGCACACACACACACAAACACACACACAAACCCACACACACACACACTAGGGCTGGGCGATATGGCCTCTAAAGAATATCGCGATGTTTTTCGGCTATATCGCGATACACGATATATATCTCGATATTTTTGAAATCTCTCATAAATGCTCAATTTAACCCTTCAGGGTTCATACACATTTTGACCAATGGATTTCCATGACTTTTCCATAAGTTCTTAACCTGTATTTTATGCACACCTGGGGTAAAAAAGAAGAAGAAAGGGCAGATAGTGAGCAAAGATGGATGATTTAATATTCCATAGCTGACCTAAGCAAATCTGACATCACTGTGAACACAAACAACACTTCTGATATAATATGATTGTTTTAGTGAAGTGTATCACTCAATAGTCAATACAAAAAATAATGGCTTTTATAGAACCGAAAGCCTAGCTGCTTAGTCTGCAGATAAAACATAAAAAATTACATTTAGACTCTGTGGCTTTATTGGCATGACGGCAACATATAAGCGGTCTGAATTTTGCATTGGGGCCAGTTCTATAGTGGGGAAAGCCTCACTATACGCCATCATATCTGTGTCGTTTCACTTTTGACTGAAAAATGATGCCTCTAGTCTAGATTAAAGAAAATACACGTATGTGATGTTGACTTATACAGTATGTAGGCTATGTGCGCATTCGTTTTCCTTATAGATCATGACTGCCCTGCAGCTAGCTATGTTAGCTTGCATGTAACGTTAGCGTTAGTTGCTTTTGGAGACAAACCCTGGACGTTTCATTTTGAGTAATGCATGAGGTTCTCTATGGTTTACACCAGCTCTGGGAGTATGAAGTGCTTTAAATGCGGGGATTTTGGTCACAACAAGCTTGTGGAGCGCTGCCCTGCAACTAGGTAGCCTAACCAGCTAGCTAACGTTAGCCCCGACCACAACAGCTAACGTTAACGCTAAACAAATCCGCTGCCTCATCCCCACGTTTGGTTTAGCGTAACGCCAGCTCAGACTTTCCCCTAATCTCAGAAACCTTGCGGGACATGTATTGCAAATCGCAATAGTGGTTGTTTTGTTATCATTTGAAACTGTCAACAGCTACACTGGAGGGTGGTGGAGGGTTTCGCTAACTGCGCCTGCTTGGGTTGGTTGGTGCGGACGGGTGATTTCGAATCGCACATAGGTTAAGACATAGGTTAAGGACGGGTGTGTCTGACGCGGTTTGACGCGTTTGACGTATCCATGTGATTCCCCCTCCCTTTTGAGTGTGACAGAGCTCTCGCTTGAGAGGGAGAGCTGGCAAGAGGAAACGTGAAGCGAGTCATGCCGGCGGCTTAAGTTATAAACAATGCGTGACAATTATACTCGAATGTTCGCGATATAGTCATTTCTACATCTCACGTGGCACAAGCCGCGATACATCGAGTATATTCGATATATCGCCCAGCCCTAACACACACACACACATGGGCTCGCACATAAGATTTGCACATCTGCGGATCATCCTGCATTCGCGGGGACTGCCCCCTAGTCCGACACCTCACGAGTCCGAAAAATGGCCCATTGGACAGACCTATCATTAGTCTGACAGCTCGTTAACCCGACCACGAAAATCTCACTAAATCTCACTAATCCGACAGTTCGTTAATCCAAAAATAATGTGATCTGACTGCTGCAGCGCAAACGACACATTTATCCGCATGGTTTTTCTCTCCTTTCTCTCTCACCCCCTCCCTCCGCCTCTCTCCCTCCCCCCTCTGTCTCGCCAGCTGGGCGAGTTAAGTTTGAACCCTTATTTCATTCATGTTAAATGTTGCGTGCGTCCTTCCCTCCCTAGCCCTGTATGTCGTGCGTAAAAGGAGAGGAAGAGTCGGAGGTTGTACTGCCAATTTACCTGTGGGTAGGAGTAATCTCTATGTCCCAGTTTGACGTGTGTAACCCGGACGTTTTGGGTTAGCCCCTCTTTAGTGTGGAATCGTTGCTGTGGACTGTATTTATTGCATGCTTTGCGTGCCATCCTTTGCCCTTTCACGTGTGCCGTGCTGTGCGTAATCCTATTAGGGGAGAACAGGGACGAATGAAGCACTTTTTGTTTTTTTTGTCATTGTGTAAAGATTGTTTCAGCTGGAGTTACAATATTTTTATGTAAGCAACCTACACATGTCCTCTGGCAGTACCAACCGTAGTTTCGTTCCACGGGTCAATACATCAGACGTCATCAGACGGCAACCAGAAGCTGCGCAATGCTTCATTTGTCCCGCAGTGGAGGGACAAATAAAGCACATGGCGGGGGACTAATGTAGCGGTTGTGAAAAACGCACAAAAACAGCCAGGTAACAATCTTTTTTCTGGCATTAACATACAATTCCTTCATCTTTTAGGCCATGTCCACACGGAGACGGAAGCGATCTTTTTTTTTTTCGTTTCAGAAAAGATTTCCATAAACATGGAATCGTTTCAAGAAATGTGTGTATCCACATGAAACCACTGAATACCACTGAAACCGCTGTAGAATAACAGAGAATAAGACAATCTCGTCAATAATGGCATACAACCTCTAGGGGCGCACAGTCTATAATGTGTATCTCACTGTAGCGAGCAGCTTAAACCCTTGGCTTTGCGGGGAGGTTTGCCATGTCGATGAATAAAATGATTAAACCTACAGTATACAGGCAAATGCAGAGCTGTTCAGCAGGGCTGATGGTCTCCCTGTAGCCTACAATATAGAACTATCGGTGACGTTCCTGATATCATCCACTTCCATTATCTTTAGACATGTTGCAAACACATCCCAGCGTATTGGCCGCTCCTGCACATCACAGCACAGGCTAAATGATGCAACATAAATATACATTATATAAACTCATGGCATAAATGTGTTTTTATTGAAAAAGTCGCGTCAAGTAAGCTAAAGTCTTGTTGGAGTGGATACCAGCAGATATCACAGACATCACAGTGCAACCATGAGTTCCTCAAACCTCTCACTTACCTATTCACGTTGTATTTACGAGGGCTATATATAGGGCAAGCCGAGTATGTCGGTTACACTCAGGGTTTACATTTCATTTCATTTCATTTTGTCCAATATTAAAATATTCCAGAATTGCATGTTGTATTAAAAATAAATATAATTTATATCTAACACGTTAAGCCTGATTTTGTTTGTGTTATTGTAAAAATTTAGCCGCCGCTAAGCCTTCTGGGAAATATCCGATGAAGGGAGGGGAGGGGTGGATGGGAAGAGTCAGCTGTGTGGAGCCCTGAGGATGTTGTACACGCTGTTCTCCGTGTCCTCCACTTGTTGCTGACGGTGGTAATAGAGGAGCATTATATTTTGCTGCAAGATCCCCAACAGGCTCAGTAGCTACTGCCATGATTGTTATTGTTGCTGGTGGAGAGAGGTGGGGCTATGGCGTCATCGTTTCAGGAAAGATGCGTATGGGTTGTAAACACGGAAATGCAAGGGTGGCGTCTTCAGATTTAATCACTCTGGGACCCGGTTTGAAAAATTAGCGTATACTCCCAGAACGTATAGTCCCAGAACGCGGTTCCATCTGGACGAAACGTCTATATGACAAAAAACTTTAGCGGATACACCTAAACTCGTCTCCGTGTGGACATGGCCTTAGTCATCTAAGAAACTATAATAAGGCCTTGGCCACACTGATCCGTGGTGTCTGTCCGTGTGCGTTCATTTCTCTGTTCACTTCCATTCATTTTCAATGACAACTGTCCGACTGTCCGTGGAGCACTCAGAAGCGTACGTATCCAGAAAATTTGCATACGTTTTGATGGACAGAAAGTTGAAGAGGGATGAACTTTTTCTGGACGGACGTATCGGATGGTCGGATAGTCACTGTCCGTTTAGCCAATCAGAGTCGAGGTCTCGAGAGGAGGCGTTCCGAGATTTGTTTCAACTTTTCAAAGAAGATGGCCGAGGCGGTGAACGAGGCTATAAGGGATTCACCAGCAAAATGAGTAAAATTGTGTGATTTCACTAGGATTTCAGTGACTAGAAGTTAGTCCAAGGGGAGAATGTAGTGCATGCTTGTAGTGCAACCCATGCTTCGCTCGCGCTCGCATGGGTTGGGGATTTACTTATAAAGCCACATGTTATGACCTGGTCTAGGGGTTTTAGGCGTAATGATGTTGCAGCATTGAATAAACGTGCCCAGTGAGAACTCCACGTTTACTTATTAAATAGACATAAGTACAGTACTAAACATAACAACACTGATTTTTTTTAACGCAAATACAAGTGTATTGATTGTTGTCATGTTGGCGTCCCTCCCTACCACTAGGAATCAGTATTGTTATAGGTGAAACTATAAAACTAAACTAAAACCAAACCAAAACCAAACGACACTTCCCTGATGCAAAACCTTCTGTATCACTCACTCACTCTCTCTCTCTCTCACACACACTCTCACACACACACACACACACACACACACACACACACACACACACACACAATTTGACTATTTTGCTCTGTAGGCTACACATTAGCACATACCATTTTAACAAAAACAAGATACAGTATGCAAGAATGGTGTGATAGGCTACATGATAGAACAGACTACATTCAAAACCAACACATTCCCACAGATTTCAGTCCATCTTTATCAGACAACAATTGGGAGGAGAGAGAGAGAGAGAGAGAGAGAGAGAGAGAGAGAGAACGAAAAAGAGAGAGCAAGAGCTGTCCACGTCTTTTCCCTTTGATGTCTCAACGAGCAACAGCTGTTGTCTGCATTCAAACCACGTAACACAAAACTTACTATTTTGTTGTGTCCCTTTGTGCCAATGTGCCTCCAGTCTCTACACTTGTAATTTCCCCCCGTCAAACATGAAGGAAAATGGATGAGGAAGTAGTCCATGTGTGTGAATCTCATTCGAGCTGTCATTGGTTGTCAAGAGTCTCGTTGGCCAGCCTCCTCTCCCTTCTGTCTGGTGGGCTGCAGGAGTTTAGCCCAATCATTCATTATTGACGCCTGAATGGACTGCGGTCACGCCATCCGCACTTTGAAGAAGCGTAGTCGCGCTATCTGCACGTAAAATCCATTGAGGGTCTACTTCGCTCTGCACGTTAAAGAGTGGGTGAGCCCCTCATGGTGCCTTCAGGTACGCCTCGTACACCCAGAAACAGATACTAATGGCCACAGAGCTTGTTGTAAACAGCACAGATAATGTTGATTGGGCCGCTACCGGCCCAATCAAATACATAATACATACTTTTTCACCAACCTGACCGGCCCACTAGCGAGCGGCCCGCCGGCCATTGCACCGGTAAGAATACATTGCAGTCCAGCCGTGTTCACCTGTGATTCCCTCTATGTAGGCTATTTTAGCCTTGTTACATTCATAAAAAATCAAGCTGTAGGCCTCTATTTTCCATATTCGCGTGTTGTTTGGTCTCCGACAGAGCCCTTTCCGGGCTGGTTCATTACAATAATGTTTTTGATCATTCAATAATCAGTAGGCTATACTGCACTGCATAATGTAACAGGCAGTAGGATACGTCCAATGCAAAAAAAATGCAAGGTGCTCTTTAAACACGACTCCAAGAAGACCTCTTCCCTCAGCCGCCATACCCACACACACACACACACACACACACACACACACTCGCGCGCACAGAGGGGGGGAGAGAGCGAGTGTGTATAGTTTGTAGCTTCATTTGGGAACGGAGCATCAAGCTGATCACTGCTGAACTGATCATGGGTATTCAGGATCCACACGCAGATAGCCTAATTATTAGCGCCGCTGCCGCCCGTGAGAGTAACATGACTCTCTGATAATGAACTCTGATCATTTGTTATGACTGTTATTGAAGATCATGATCAGTCAATAGATTGGTTGTGAGGATGATATGAAGCTCAAGTTGGCTGTGTGACGCAGGGAGCATTACGCACATGCGGTAGCCTATGTTACAGTCATTTTTCAGCAGCTAAGATTGTCATTAAGCTATACCCTCCCTCCCTCTCTCTCTCTATATATTGTAACGTTCCTGGTAACTCATGAGGCAGAGGCTTCTTGCTGGTACAGGGTTCTTTATTATCAGTTAGTTATATTACAACTCTCAGCGGTTGTCACGCTCATAGCTAGCAGCATTCCCTCTAGGCAGTATCTGGAGACTGACCGCGCATGCTCAGTCTCCCCCTAAGTATCCCCAACAGCATAGTGTTCCCCAATAACACTCCCACACATCAGTTCCTATCTGTAGTCGAGACACTACCATTGCTGTAACACTGATTCGCTACATACTCCCCGCCCAACAATAAGGTCAACGCCCACGTTGATACCACATCACACATCCCCCTGTACCAAAACACACCCAACATCTTTTCTTTGCTTTTTAGCAGCTTCTTTGTTTTTTAACCACATTTTATGTCACCACATTTTATGTTTCAATCTCAGTCTTCTCCCCCATCTTTCCTCCCCCACAATATCTCATGCCATGCACATCATTTAGTTTTTTTGTTACAACATTTCCAACCACCATCTCCTCTTTTTTTTTTTTTAATATAACAAAGTTCTCGAAGTGTCCTGGAGCCCTTGGCTCTCTCCGTGGCCGTGTTAGTCTCTGTGAATCTGCCTGTGGGGCTGATCCCACCTGCAGTGTCTCTGGGGCTTCAAGTCCCTGAGTGGTGGCCGCCCGGTCATGGCCGGACGCCCCTCTCTGTGGAAACAGATTCCTTCTTTCAGCATGTCTATGTGAAACCGCTGGGCGGCCGAGATCTGGGGGAAGGGTGCACCCCCCCCGGTATGGGGCCAACCTGTCTCGGTGGAGTACCTTCTTGCCACCAAGTGGCATCTGCACTCGGTACACCACCTCCCCCATTCTCTCCATGACCCTGCATGGGCCTGTCCAGTGACAGTCCAGTTTAGGGCTACGCCCTTTTTTTCTCCGGGGTGTGTACACCCAGACCAACTCCCCCCCCTGGAAATGGTTTCCCTTTGCCCTCACGTCATAGTTCCTTTTTTGTTTCATGCCCGCTTTCTCCAGCTGGTCCCGAGCGAAGTTGTGAGCGGACTCTAATCGATCTTGTAGCCTCCTGGCATACTCTCGCCCCGGGGGCGCGTCCAGTGCATCTGGTGGTTTGCCGAACGCCATTTCTGCTGGTGTCCGCAGTTCTCGGCCCAACATGAGCAGAGCGGGTGTGCAGGAGGTGGACTCTTGTGTGGCAGATCTGTAGGCCATGAGGATGAGAGGCAGGTGCGTGTCCCAGTCTTTCTGGTGCTCCTCAGTGAGGATGGCCAACTGCTTTTTCAGCGTCCGATTGAATCTTTCTACTAGGCCATCGCTCTGGGGGTGCAATGCTGTGGTCCGTGTCTTTTTAATGTTCAGTTTCTCGCACATGGTGGCGAACAGTCGTGACTCAAAGTTTCTTCCTTGGTCACTGTGTAGGGTCTCTGGTGCTCCGAACCTACTGAACATGCCTGTTACTAGTGCGTCGACCACCGTCCCCGCCTCCTGGTCGGGCAGTGCGTATGCCTCTGGCCATTTTGTGAAATAGTCCATGGCGGCCAGGACGTATCGATTTCCACTGTCTGAGCGTGGGAAAGGTCCCATCACGTCTACTGCTACCCTCTCCATGGGGGCTCCTGCTGGTAGCTGTTGGAGCGGGGCGCGAGACTGGTCTAACGGACCTTTGTACGCTCCGCAGAGGTCGCAGCGTCGACAGAAGTCCTGTACGTCTCTCCTCATCCTCCCCCAATAAAAGCCTTGTCTGATGCGACGGAGGGTTTTGCTTACCCCAAAGTGCCCAGCCCCTACAGTTCCATGGCAACTCCTGCACACCTCCTCCCTCAGCGTCGTCGGCACTACTTTCCGCCACTTATTTTCTCCTGTCGCTGGCTCCTTCCAGGACTTCATCAGCCCTCCGCTGCTCAATCTCAGGGTGTCGAACCCTGCCCACAGCCCTTTGGTTGTGTCGGTGGCCCCTGCCACCTCCTCCCAGGGCGGCTTCTGGCCCTCTTCTACCCATTGCAGTACTGGCGACAGCTCCCTGTCGTTTTCTTGGTGGCCCCTCCAATCTGCTGCCTCTGCCATCCGCAGCGTCTTGCACACTGGTCCATCCCCCATGTGGTTAGGGCATATTCTAGCTTCCTCTTGGAGCTCTCTCTCTCTCCCCTCTCTCTTCTCGCAGTACACACACCCCCTTTCTGCGCAGGGTCGTCGTGACAGGGCGTCTGCATTGACGTGGTGTGTCCCTGCTCTGTGCTCTATGGTGAAGTTGTAGTCCGCCATTCTCTCTAACCAGCGGCACACCTGTCCCTCCGGCTCCCGGAAGGACCATAGCCACTGCAGTGCTGAGTGATCGGTCCGTATGGTGAACTGAGGCTGTCCCAGGAGGTAGTATCTAAAGTGTCTTAGTGCTTCTACAACGGCTAGGAGCTCCCGGCGGGTGACGCAGTAGTTTCTTTCTGTCTTATCAAACGTCTTGCTAAAGTACGCCACCACCCGCTCCCCTTCAGGCCCTGCCTGGGACAGCACGGCCCCCATACCCCCATTGCTGGCATCAGTGTCTAATAGGAACGGCAGTGCGGGGTCTGGTGTTCTAAGCACTGGGGACTCGGTCAGCGCTTTCTTGAGGGCCTCGAACGCTAGGTGGCATTCTGCTGTCCAGTTGAAGTCTGCGTTCTTTTCTTTAAGCCGGAACAGTGGCTCTGCGATGTCAGAAAATCCTTTTACAAATTTCCTGTAGTAGGATGCTAACCCTACGAAGCTCTCGAGTTCTCTTTTGTCTCTGGGTGTGGGCCACTCTACGAGTGCCCGTGTTTTTTCCTCCAGAGTGCGAATGCCCCCCACGCCGATGCCATGTCCCAAGAACTCCACCCTCCTCTTCAGGAAGTGGCACTTATCTGGGTGTAGCTTTAGACCTGCCTCTGCTATCTTCTGTAGGACCTTTCGTAACGCCCCAACCGCTGCCTGAAACGAGCCCCCGTGTGTCAATATGTCATCTAAGTATACGACGCATTCGGTTTGGGGAATGTCCCCCAGCAGTTTCTCCATTAACCTCTCGAACGTTGCGGGTGCGTTGCACAGTCCGAAACTGAGTACTCGAAACTGCCACAGTCCTCTCTCGGTGCGGAAGGCGGTCTTTGGTTTGGCATCGTCGCAGAGGGGCACCTGCCAGTACCCACTGCGGAGGTCTAGGGATGAGAACCAGGATGACTCCCCCACTATGTCTAACAGCTCCTCGATGACGGGCAGCGGGTACGCGTCTTTTTTTGTCACCTTGTTCAGCCCTCTATAGTCTACGCAGAATCGCATCTTCACGCTATTTTTCTTCTTCACCAACACTACCCCCGACGCCCATGGGCTCTCTGACGGCTCGATGATCCCCGCCCTCAGCATGTTCTCTACAGCTTCGTTCGCTATATCTCTTCTTGCTGCTGTGACTCGACGGGGATACGACCTGATGGGCCGCGCCCCTTCAGTGTCTATTTGGTGTTCCACCAGGTGGGTACAGCCTAGCTCATCGTCCGACATCGCGAAAATGTCTTTATATTCTTCTAGTACCCTCCATAGTTCATCGCTCTGCTGGGGTTCTAACCCTTCGCTCTGGCGTTGGTGTAATCTCCTGAGCATCTCTAACCTCTCTCTCTCCCCCTCTGCCTGTTTCGCTGGCTGAGGGCAAGTGTTTGGAGGTGGGCTAGGGGCGTGGTTTTGTGGAGGGGCTTGGTCTGCTGGGTGGGGCTCATGCTCTATGGTGACGCGGTATACGGTGATGTTGTTAACGTTAGGCCGCTCCCCTGGAACGGTGGGAGGGTGGCCCATCTGGACTATTGGCCCCTCTGCAAATGTCAATGTGCTTTTTGCTAGGTCTATTGTGCATTTGTTCAACGTTAAGTAGTCTTCCCCCAGGATGCAGGGCCCCGCCATTTCTACCACCCACACCGGAAAGTCCACTGTCTGTCCCCCCACTGTTATCATTACGTGTCCCCTCCCCCTCATTGGCATCAACTCACCGGATACTGTTCTTAGCAGCTGTGCTGCTGGCTGCTCCAGGCGCGTCCCCTCGGGCATCATGTTGACGTTCACCAGCGTTTCTGTACACCCCGTGTCCACCAGGGCGGCGCAGTATCTCCCCTGTAGGTAGACTGGAACATGGCAGCCGTTCATCGCGCGCGGCCCGCTCTGCATGTTGACAGCTCCGACGATGTCGTCTACTTCGGGGCACGGCGGAGCCCCACCTCCCCGTTGCTGTCGGTGGGCTCCTTCCTGCGACGACGTGGCTACGGGGACTGTGACATCGTAGACCTGTCTCGCCCCATCTGGACGGGCCCTGTGCCGTTTCCCTGGTTGCACGCTCTCCGGCGGCAGTCTGCTTCCCGATGTCCGGGGCGTCCACATCCCCAGCAGATCATGCTCCCTCTGGCCCAGCTGTTGTTCCGCTGGGTGGGCTGCCGAGCGGGGTTGGGCTGCAGGGTCGCTCTGCGGAGCAGTTGTTCTTTTAGCTGTTGTACTGACTCGGACAGTTCTTTCACCATGTTGCCTTGCTCTGCCAACGCCGTCTTCCACGCTGGCTCCTCTTGTATCGGGCTTTCTGCTGCCATTCTCGCCACGGGGCAGCTCTCCCCTCTTCGCTGTTCATGGCCCAGCCCTCTACTGTCTCTCTTTCAAACGCCAGCTCCAGCGCTACTTCTAGTGTCTTTGGCCGTTGTAGCATTACTTGCTCCCTTAGTCCTCGCGGCGCGATAGCCTGGATGAAGTAATTTCGGGCTAGCTCGTCCAGTGCTTCTGGCGGCAACCGGCTGTATACGCGCCGGCTGAGGATCTCAATGTCTGTAGCCAGTGCCCGCAGCGACTCCCCTGGTCGTCTACGTCTGTTACACAGTTCCGCGACCATGATGCCTTCTTCTTTGCACTGTCCGAAACGCCTCCTCAGGGCCGCCATCACAACGTCTAAGTCTTTTGTATCTGCCATTGCCGCCACACATGTTATAGCTTCACCCTCGAGTGACATCACCAGGTGACTGGCTCTCTCCTCCCTCGACCAGCCATTCATGTCCGCTGCTACGTTAAACATTGTGCAATATGGCTCCCACTCGCCTTTACCGTTGAATTTTGGCGGGGTGATTTCCTTCCTTCCCCGGCGCCCGCCGTCCTTTGTCGCCTCGATCCGTGTCCCGTCTTTGTCCCCGGCTCGCAGGCTAGCTCCGCTGGGCTGTGGCACAGCCTCCATGGCTACAGCGGCAATGTCAACAAGCTCGGTCTTCACTCTCACCGGCCCCGGTTTTTCCGCTCCTTCTCCCGCCTCGCTAGCTTGCCTGCTAGCTCCCTTGAGCCGCAGGGTAGCTTCCGTGGCTACGGTGATAGCGCCGTCTAGCTCGGATTTTATCCTCACCAACCCCAGGCTTTCTGCTGCTTTCCCCGCTTGGATCTCTGTGGTAGCGGCCGCGTCTACCCAGTCATCTTCCTCTTCGGATGCCTGGTAGTCTGCCCCGGCTCTTGCTTTTCCCGCCTCTCGTTTGAGTCTTTTCCGCTCTTTCTTCAGGAACTTGTTAACCGATTCTGGAGGCAATATTCACCGTTTAAACTTCTGACGCCAGTGTAACGTTCCTGGTAACTCATGAGGCAGAGGCTTCTTGCTGGTACAGGGTTCTTTATTATCAGTTAGTTATATTACAACTCTCAGCGGTTGTCACGCTCATAGCTAGCAGCATTCCCTCTAGGCAGTATCTGGAGACTGACCGCGCATGCTCAGTCTCCCCCGGAAGTATCCCCAACAGCATAGTGTTCCCCAATAACACTCCCACACATCAGTTCCTATCTGTAGTCGAGACACTACCATTGCTCACCACTGTATGTGTAACACTGATTCGCTACAATATATAGATATAGATAAAGATATAGATAGATAATTTCCCCAAAAATATATAAATACCATGGATGACCGTGGGCTTCAGCAGATTGTCAAGCAAAGACGATCCAAAAATTTGGCAGAGATTCAGAGGGAGTGGACTGAGGCTGGAGTCAGTCATAACTGAGAAGTAACTGCTGACTTTCTTCACACTATTCTAATTTCTTGAAATAGTTTTTTTTTTTTTTTGGAGCTGTAGGCCAAAGGTGACGGAGCTGTCCGAGGTGCTGAACCGGCCAGATCGCGAGTAACCAGGATGCGCGGGGCCAGGCCGTCGTATCTATATGCTGAACGGAGATCCCGTGCTCATAACAGCGGCGGGAGACAATAGCCTATAGAAATTGCCATGACATAACCTTATTGATTTACTGTGATTTTCTGCACCTGGTTGGCAATATAACCACTTCTGCTTGCAGACCCCGTTGCTGATTGTTGCCTTGCTGTTGCTGTGCCCTGGCTCCTGAAAGACTTCAGTGGACTTTTTCCCTGTGTAAACTCTGCCAAGAAACTTTAGTTAGTTGTCGGCCGTCCGACATCCAGTATAGGCTAGATTTAGCTGAAAGCTTAATTGCTGTTCTTTGTTTATTTGTTCATTTTGTTCAAGTCTAAGTAAAAATACATTTATTTGATTCCTGCCTCTGTCGTCTCTGCTCCTGGGTCCAAATAGCCTACACTCTCACAGCCTAACACCAGCAAAGACATTTGCAGTTTTATAGGCTACATTCAGTCTAGACTGAATGAGAAGTGCGCTGCTGTCAGAGCCAATATTTTCAGACTAACGAGCAGTCGGATTAGTGAGATTTTCGTTGTCGGGTTAACGAGCTGTCGGACTAATGAGGTGTCTGTCCAATGCCTCATTTTTCAGACACGTGAGGTGTCGGACTCGTGAGGTGTCAAACTAGTGCCATGGCACTGCACTTGCACCAAATTAAATGTTTACCCGCACACACACACACAAATTGTCGCATATGTGACTGTTTTGGATATTCACGTTTGTGGCGAACTCGCATTCTAGTTTCAAACGTCCTCTCTGCCTGCCCACTGTGCCTCTGTGGTGCGGAGCTGGCCAGCCCAGCCTCTCCGCCCTGCCTACCTGCCGGTCTCTATACAGAGCAAGAGGGAACAGACACACAGACAGACAGACGGATGGATGCACACACATGACCGACATAATCTCCTCCCGTCTTTCTCCTTTTCTGCTCACAGAGGTTTGTTTCTGCTTGCCATCAATGTTACTGCAGCATCGCTTCCTGATCTCCCAAACTACAGGGCAGACCAAGGCTCAAACATCACAGAACATGCATGCATTGCGTTAATCGCGTGTACAAAAAATATAGTGGCTGTTACTGCCACCTTTGAAAAAGGCTCGCTTGGAGACCAATAACATATAAAAGAAGGAGTCAAGAAACAAGTTTGCCAAAAAAAGTTTTTTTAATTTTTCAACTAAAATTTCAACTCTCTAGAAAAAACTAAATAACAAAGGAGTCAGGTGGGACGGCCAAACAGAACAAAAGAGCGGGCACACACTGGCCGACACACGGCCGGCGGACCAGGCACCACCCTAAACTACAAAACATAACAAACTAAACTATAGAAACAAAGCCGCGAAAAATAAAAACTACCGTACCCACCTTTTCCAAAGTAAAGAAAGGATAAATCAAAGAAAGCAAATCAAAGTAACAAAACAAACCAGATACATGGCTGCTGCCACCAGCATGTAGGTGTGTTGAGATGAGAGAGGGAGAGAGAATGACTGAAGCTGCCACTATTTATGAATGAGATCTATGATTAACAGATGAGGATCAGCTGAGTCCAGGCATAAGCAAGCCACTGGAATGGAGAGGAGGATCAGCTGAGCCAGGCATGAGCAGCAGAGTGAGATCAGCTTAGCAACCATGCCTTAGCAACCAGAGGCAGGACAACTAAGTGGAGCAGAGAGAGAGTAATGTTATGAGAGAAACATACAATAAGGGGGAGCGCATAACAGTGGCGTTAAAAGGAATTTGCGTTAACTCGGTATTATTGCGTTAACTTTGACAGCCGTACACATATAATAAAAAGTATAATACATACAAATGGAGATTTGTTTTTGCAAATGAAATCTTACATAGGAAGCTCATGAGTCACATCTATTCATTCAAATGATACTCTGAAAAAAGATGGCTGACAAAATGTAATCATGCAACTGAAGAGATGAACAGTCAATCTGTTAAATCAACAGATAATAAACACAACAGGTTTATTAGATGAGAAGCTGCTGCTGTAACAAGTCTTGTTGTCTCATCAGACGCCTGTGATCTCACACTGGACCCAAACACAGCACACAGAAAGCTCCTCCTGTCTGACGACAACAGAAAGGTGACGAGGGTGAGAGAGGAGCAGCCATATCCTGATCACCCAGAGAGATTTGACTGGTTTCATCAGCTGCTGTGTAGAGATGGTCTGACTGGGCGCTGTTACTGGGAGGTGGAGAGGAAAGGACGGGTTAATATCGCAGTGACTTGCAGAGGAATCAGCAGGAGAGGATATGGTGATGACTGCAGTCTTGGAGATCGTGAAAAGTCCTGGAGTCTGTTCTGCTCTGATGATGGTTACATTGCCAAGCACAGCCGCACAGACAAAACTCTCTGCTCCTCCTCTGTCTCTAACAGAGTCGCAGTGTATCTTGACTGGCCTGCTGGCTCTCTGTCCTTCTACACAGTTTCCTGTGACACACTGATTCACCTCCACACTTTCCAGTCCTCATTCACTGAACCACTCTACCCTGCGTTCTGGGTTGATTCTGATGCCTCAGTGTCTCTGTGTCAGATAGAGGAGTGAGAAAGAAACACACTGTGACCAAACACAGCTGCTGAGATGATGCTTCACTCTACAGCAGGGGTGAGCAATTTTTTTTTCTTGAGGGCCATACTGACTTACATCAAGTAAGCGAAGGGCCACACATTGGACATTATACCTCCCAACACTCCTGATATTTTTAACCCGCTCTCCTGTTGTGATTGGTTAATATCTTGATATAATAGTGATACAAATCCAATGGCTGTAGCAGATGAGATTTATTAACATAATTCTGCCTTTTATTTAGTTTTGGGGGGTCGTTTTGTTTTTCTTTGAGTCCGCCACAGGGCCACAAGAAATGACTGTAGTCATTTCTTACACATGAGATTACTATTAGCCTTTTAGTCATAAAGATTATTGGAAGACATTCCATATTCCAGACTGAAATGTTATAACAGAAGTGGAGTATTCGCCAGAATGACATGAACATTTGGAATATATATATATATATATATATATATATATATATATACTGTGTATATTGCAATTCCATCGTGGGCCAATCTGGCCTCATCCCAAAACCAAAAGGCCTCAGGGTGAGCACATTTTTTCCAAATAAAGTTAGTCTCAGGTCATCATACAGGGGGCAGTAAAATAAAAAATTGATTTAATTTTCTATTTCCCCAGGGTCACAAACTAAACACAGCCAGCCTGTCCTCTTCTGGGCCTGCGTTGAATCTGCCTGTCTGTGCATGTGTGTGTGTGGGTGTAGGTGTGTGTGTGTCTGTGCATGTGTGTGAGGCTTACAGCAAAGATGACAGATTTTGATGATAATGCTGGAAAAGGAGCAGGAACAGGGAGATTGTTTGAGGGGATTTCCATGATCTGTCTCATAAAGCTAAAGCTCATAAAGGCTAATTATGACGTGGTTGTGGATGATTGTGTCTCAGGCCGCTCAATACGGCTGATGGAGGGAAGGCGCTAAACTATCGATCGAGGATGCAGAAGGTTACCGTGATCAATCAGTCGCATCATAGGAGGGAGGGACGGTGTGTGTCTGGGAGAGACCGAATAAAATGCCTTCGGTCCAAAAGTAACAGGAAAGTCCCTAACAACTCTCCTATTTGCTGCACCAAGTATTCCCCGCTGGGTGCACAATTTAGAAATATCATTGCAAAACATTGGGTTGAGTCAGATCCTAGATTGAAGACAGTATACACTGAGACTCCAAAGCTTGTTTTTAAACGTCCTTCTAATTTAAGGGAATGCCTGGTCAAGTCCGGCGCCCCCTATTGCGCCCTATGCTTCCTGTACCAGATGGTAACTACAAATGTGGGGGCTGTGTCCAGTGTAATTATACGCATGTTAATTATCTCATCCGTTGTTCTTGCGGCCTTGCGTATGTGGGTAAAACCTCTATGACCTCTAAAACCTCAACCGCTATGTGTGCATAGAAAAAGTGGTTAAGCCCCAGGCCTAGAGGAGGCGACCTCGAAAAGAGGCTCCTTCAACGAGAGACCTATTGGATTTATTCCCTTAACACAATGTCTCCACACGGGCTAAATGATAAATTTGATATTAAACCTTTTTTATAAATTTCTTCTAGTCCCTGTTTTACATTTGATATTCCTATAACCTTCCTATTACTTGTGTATCCAATGTATATTTCTCTATTATATTTTTCTATTATGTATTTTATTGTTGTGTACTGTATTGTAATACTCCACTGAGTGCTCCTTTAACTAATTGAATATGTGCAGGTAGGCTCCTTGTAAGGCATAGTCACCTGCCATTGGCCATGCTACATGTATAGCCGTCTTAATTGAAGGACAGCAGCTGATACTAATGTCTTGTCATCAGCCCTATTGTCTATGTATGCATTTTGCTGTCTGTTTTTCCAATCATTTGCCTGACGAAGACCCACCGTGTGGCTCGAAACATTGCTTTTCCTAAGTCCTCATTAAACATTTGGAGCTGTTTCCAGTGTGCGGACATTCCCTTCTTTCTTCAGTTTGTACCTCTATATCCAGTACCTGGCCTCAATACAGGTTGGATGTGCATATACAACTACACCTTTTAGAGACCGAATAAAAGACAGGCACAGAGAGAGCAGACACACACACACACACACACACACACACACACACACACACACCCATCCCTGGCCTCTGGCTGGTGTGCTGCAGGCAGGTGGTACCATAGACATAAATAATATGGACGTAGCTATCCCATTACATTTTGTTGAGTCCTTCCGCACCTCACGTGAGATGGGAGTTTCCCAGAGTCGCAGCTCGGCCTGCTATTGGTCCGTGATCGGCAAACTGCAGCACTATCACTGGACAGGTGATCTGCCAATCATCCCCTTTTCTATCATCTATTTTACTCCAAACAGGTGAAAAGGTGAAATTAGCTATATAGACCAAAGATGTTTAATTACTGTTACAAAGTGGTGCATTTTAACAGGAACGACGGTACTTCTGAGTCCTGCCTCAAGTGGCCATTCGAGGAATTACAGCTTAAACAAAGACGTCCACATCTTCAGGGGAAAGGGGGTGGGCTTGCCCACTCTGTTCTTGTGCCAGCTCCACCCTTTAACCAAGCCTTGTGTCCAGGTTGGCCACAGCTCATAACACAAATCTACTAATCCCCCCCTCTCTCTCTCTCTGCCTTTCTGTCTCTCTCTCTCGCTCTCTAGTTGGGTTTCCATCCAAAGGTACCGCAAATTTTAATCGAATTTTCAGAAAGTTGGCAAAAGAAAATGCGAAATAATTCTCATTTCCATCCGCTGCTATTAGGCGAATTATAGAGCTGTCAATCACCTCGTGTTTGAGGCTGTCTGCCTCTGCTGATCAGCTGCTAGATAGAGCAGATATACTGTAGGCTAGTGAATACAATTTCATTCAATTCTAGAAGTGAGTCACGTTAAAGTTAATATCCCGGTCTTCTTCTGTTTACCACGACCACCAAAACGTCTAAACTGGCAGGATGACAGGTTATTCTCTGTCTAATAAACAAGTTCATTACTGAGTCATGTAGCTTTAACGTTTAAATAACTTAACTCAATAACAGACTTTTCAAAGATATTGGAAAGTCGTGCAATTGTATCTCAGATGCAGCCGAACCACAAGACCTTGAGATCAGACAGAGTTTAGTTGCACCAACTTGAACAAACAAAATATCTCCGACACAAGAGCAACAGATAAGCTGCTGGATTTGGGCACTAATGTTGCACAGCAGCGGTTTTTGGCGAAAAACACAGTACATTGGCTTCCCATTTTACACGGTTTCCTTTAAAATCTACTCCTCACCTCCGCTCGCGTGGAAATTGGATTGAATTTCTTCAAGGGGGAGGAGATGAGGGCGAAAGCTGCTCTCCTCCTGAGTCCAGAGGGGAGGAGATGAATACTCCTTTATGGAGGAGAGTTGAACCATGCAGGCTTGAAGAGCAAACTGCTCCCTGCAGGAAACCACCTGACAGAAGCTCCCGGCTCGCCAATCATCCTCAGCCAGGTCAGCTTTTCATGTTTGCTGCAGTTTGCACCATGGCTCGTTATGTTTGGTGCACCATGGCTCGTTATGTTTGCTGCAGCGTGTACCATGGCTCGTTATGTTTGGTGCACCATGGCTTGTTATGTTTGCTACAGCGTGCACCATGGCTTGTTATGTTTGCTACAGTGTGCACCATGGCTCGTTATGTTTGGTGCACCATGGCTCGTTATGTTTGCTGCAGCGTGTACCATGGCTCGTTATGTTTGGTGCACCATGGCTTGTTATGTTTGCTACAGCGTGCACCATGGCTTGTTATGTTTGCTACAGTGTGCACCATGGCTCGTTATGTTTGCTGCAGCATGCACCATGGCTCGTTATGTTTGCTGCAGCGTGCACCATGGCTCGTTATGTTTGGTGCACCATGGCTCGTTATGTTTGCTGCAGCATGCACCATGGCTCGTTATGTTTGCTGCAGCGTGCACCATGGCTCATTATGTTTGGTGCACCATGGCTAATTATGTATGGTGCACCATGGCTCGTTATGTTTGGTGCACCATGGCTCGTTATGTTTGCCACAGCGTGCACCATGGCTCGTTATGTTTGCCGCAGCGTGCACCATGGCTCGTTATGTTTGCTGCAGCGTGCACCATGGCTCGTTATGTTTGCTGCAGCGTGCACCATGGCTCGTTATGTTTGCCGCAGCGTGCACCATGGCTCGTTATGTTTGCTGCAGCGTGCACCATGCCTCGTTATGAGTTTAGGAACAACGACCACATGGATGGTAGCCAGCTGGTTTTGTCTGTTAAAGTTGTTCACTGTCAACATGACAGCCAGATTATTGCCAATTCTGGCAGCAGCGGAGGTTGAGGATCCCTCTGGGAGGAGAAAAGGTAGGATGAGTGAAAAGACGAGCAGCGCGCTTTTCCTCCAAATGTTAAACTTTTTTCAGCTTTAAAATGCCCAGAGCGGTCCGCCAAAAAAACTAGACGCCACCAGCGTTTAAACGCCAGGTGCGTTCCTTGAAAGAGGACCTCGTTTAGCGCGGCCTTACATAGAGAATGAATTGCAGAAAGACGCTGGCAGCTCAAATGAGCACGTTGTGTGTGAACGCCGCCTCAGGGCGAGGGTGTTTCACGCAATGTCTGTGGGCGTTGTATGTGCGTGTTTGAATGCATGCGTGTGTGTGTGTGTCAAGGCCGATAGCATAGAGAATGTTGATGCAATGTTCTTACATCTGTTGCGTGTGTGTGTGTGTGCGCATGTGTGTGCACGCAGCACGCGCGCGTGTGTTTGCGCCGCAAGATCATCGACAGGGATGTTTGCCGAAATGTACACGGGGGGGATTCTGCCCGTTTGATTATTGAGTGACAGCTGGAGCTCAGGAGAGATGTGCCTTGCTAGCTCTGCTGCTGCTGCAGGGCTTCAAGGTCGACAGGATTAGCATGTCAAACACCGGCGCTTCAGATCTGTGGTAGGTAGGACTGGCAGCAACATGGCCGCTTCAAAACCGAGTCTTCATCCCACCTTCCGCCCCATCGCTAGGGTGACCAGGTGTCCAGATTTGTGGGGGACAGCATTTTTATCACGTCCCCATCGTCCCACAGCTTGAGACGATGCCCCGCATTTTGATTGGCTCTAGTTTTCAAAAGTCAAATCACCGGAGACAGACGCTTTTCTAAAATCTGCCTTTTATCCAATGTCTGTGGAGAAAACGGGAAGGCTGTCATCACAGGGCTGTGCGTGATCAAACTGCGGCACACGTGCTTTAAGTGCAGGTTAACCTGTCACCAGACCCAGAGGCATGTAGAGAACCAGGTTAACCTGTCACCCAGAGGCATGTAGAGAACCAGAATAACTTGAGAAATTGAGACGTCTCAATGGCTCTGCTGTCACCGTCTGTCGCCTACGGCTACACCCAATGGGCAAAATTGCGAGGCAATTCTCAGAGAGATTTTCGCTAAACTTGCCAGTTATTGTTGATGTTCATGTGTCGATCTATGGACACCCAAAGATGACTGCCAGAAAGATAAGGTAACAGCAGCTGAAATAACTAGCGTTTACTGCATTTACCACCTTATGCCGGGGCGGGGACACACCAAAAACGTCTCCAATGCAGCGCGTCACAGAAGCATCGAGCAGGAGCCTGGCCATTCGCACCAGAAGCGCTCTGTTTTGCTCTGCGCCTCGCTCTGTTTTGCTCCACGCCGGTCACAACCTGTACTGACTTTATGCCTGGCTGCACGCGGCCGCTTGTGGCTCGCATCAAAAATAGACCAGACGCGGAAACTCTCGCTGCAGAACGCGAGTCGGGTCACATCACGATCACGATCACGGTCTCCACTGTTAACAAGGATGCCGAAATGAAATTGCTTTCGCGACGCTTCCGCGTTGGAGGCGCTTCTGGTGTCTCCCCGCCGTTAGACCGAGAGAGAGGGAGAGGTTCAGTATGATTCTACTAGAAAACAAAGTCTGAATAACTTTAATATTATGGTGTTTGGAAGGCAGAATCATGCCATGTGATGTGTTCATATCTGTTGGAGAAAATATAGGCAGGGCCATTTCAAGTACACGAGGGCTCAGCCGAGCAGCATTTTGGTAAACAAACCGCGTCACTGGGTGGCAACGGCAATGGAACCCTATGGAGCCCAAGTGGCGCAAGGCTTGAGTGGCTCACTCTAGCCGGTTAACTCTGTTTACATTTTAAAAACTGCGACAGTTCACACAACTTTAACACGACATGTATATATTATACATCAAACTCTTGAGCTCCTTCTGCTCTCACTCAGAATGTCAAAATATAAGCGATGTGATGTATAGTTTTTGAGATATTAACGTTTGTTTGGCACAACTCATACTATTAACTGCTGCGGGGTTCCGCATTTCAGGGTGGCAAGTGACATCACGCTGATTCGTCCTATAAGAGCAGGAAAACCATTGAGTGAAAGGATGGACAAAGTGTAGCCTATATGAACACATTTATAGAGTACTACTCGCAGAGGGAGAATATAAGTGTGTCTTTTATTTTTTACGTTACATAGACATATAACATTTTAGACTATCTCAGCACTGGTAACACATGTCCCACATTGTCCCACACAAACATACAGTACTCTTGGTCCCACATTTGGTTTGTTCTGGTCACCTTCCATCGCAGCTCTCTGAAAGTGGGGACAGACAGTGAGCGGAGGTTTCATTACATCGCGTCACGTGGAAGAAACTGACTGATATCATTCTTGGACAAGCTTTCAACGGAGGCGGTCGCATTTCCTCTCTCTCCAGTCCTCCCTCCCTTTCCCTCTCCCCCTCATCCCTCTGCTTCTGCTACCTGGAGCCAATCTTGCATTTGTCTCTTCGAAACTACAAATATGGATTATATGGCTGGTCTCTCAACGAATTCGACAAAATTATTGTGGGGTCCGGAGAACCCCCCCTCTGCCCAGACGGGACCGCCGCGGGATACGGGAAGACAGCAGTCATTGACCCTAGGCTGCACGTCACGATAAACGAGATGAGCGGGGCAGTGAGTACTTGGACTATTGCGATTTCTGATCTGAATCGTAAAAATGGATTACTTCTTGGAGATATCACTGCCGCTGCGCCGAAGTGTTTAAAACCGAGGATCAGGACTGACTCGTGTGAGGAATGTTGTTGATCGTACACCCACCGGGGAAAACCAAAACAAACGGATTTAATCTGGCCACCTGCTAAGCTGTCAAGGACACTAGCAGCAAAACTCTCCTGAAGCCCTGAGTGCAATCTGCGTCTCCAACGTCACCCCCCCCGTCCCGACATCTGACGCCTGAACTCTGGTCTGAATTGACGAGGCCATCTCCACAGCAACGCTGTGTTCAGCCGAAGGAGGCTCAGACTACACACACACACAAACACCCATGGACTCTAAGGACTCACAGGCCTACACACGGTCACTCCCGCCCCCCTCCCCTAAACCCCCCCCCCCCCCCCCCCCCCGCCTCCAGCAACTTCCCCCCGCTTTGCAACACAGTTAATCTCAATCTCTCAATCTCAATCTCTCAATCTGAGTGGTTGCAAAGCTTCGCAGTACGGCTGAAAGACAATGACAGATCATCTGACAGCCATTATCTGACAGAATATTGCAATTGCGAATTTAACTGTGATTCACAACACCATAAATGATTTACAACTCAAATTGTTTAAACCAGGTTTTCAAAGTGGGAGGCGGGCCTCCCCAGGGGGGCTCAAAGCAGTTTCACTGGAGGCTCAGTGAATGGAAGTGAAAAAATATTACATTAGTTATTAGATCTCATAGACTAGCCAAAATGTGTGTGATTTGGTTAAAGATAGTTCAGAGATTCAGTAGTTTTGGGGGAATTTGACAGTTTTCCCACTCTCCCATAGAGACACTGCATGAAATAGGCCACGCCCAACACGGGGGAAAAGCTCTGTTCATTTCCACACACCAGCGTCATTTTCCTTGAAATAAACATAGCTAAAAGCTGTTGTGTGTTGGGCTGCGCAGACAAATGTAAAAAATTGCCAGTTAAAGTTTTTTTGTACTCCCGAGGAAAACCAGGAAGCCATTGAGAATTGGCGAGAAGAAAAATGTGGATGTTGCTATCAATGAAGTAAGTTGGAGTGTTCATCTTCCGTATATACGATATTTTTGTGCAACACCCGACCATGCACGCGACATAGGAGAACGCCAGGTTTGGACGGGAGTTTGTGTTTTCCCCAGTTTTGGGCGTGGTTTCTGAATGATGATGCGCTCCGCAGTGTCTCTATAGTCAGAAACAAATAAATGCCTTCACACAGACCTTTCTATGTATTTTGGTGCACTCTGAAGTGTGTAAAACAGCAACATCAAGCTATCTTGGCTCAATTGTTCAGTGTCTGTGGGATCAAATAATATAATCATGATCCCATAGATCCCATTGTGTATTTTTGTGTGTTTTATGTTAAGCAAATTGAATTTGCCTTTTGTATGAAATGTACTATATCTATAAATAAAGCCTATACTACTAAACAACTGAGACTCTTTCTTAAGCAATTAATTGCAGTTCATATTGTGATTTAGATTATTTGGATTAACTGTTCAGTTCTACGTTCACCTCTGACTTGGACTTGATCCACAGAGCCAAAGTAAAGTTCAAACTCTTTTTTCCATTTTGATGAGTTATCATGTGATAAAGACCAAGTAAAAACGTAATAATGAAAATAATAATAATAATAATAATAATAATAATAATAATAATAATAAAATATTTCAAAACTAGAAGGGCGCTCTGCCAATGCAGATAGTCCAGTCTGCTGTGCTATGTACATTTCGGCAGCCGGATATGCTCTGAAATGTAATGGCTTCTTCCTTGGCCCATGCTACACCCTTCCACCAAGTTTCATAAAAATTGGCCAAGCAGTTTTTCCGTAATCCTGCTGACAAACCGCTGAAAACCATATCAACCTTGGCGGATGTAATAAAAATGTCCATTTCTTCCTGTGGTGTCAGCTGACTGACAGCAGCGGAGCGGAGCGTAACGCAGCGCTCAGATGGAAACACTCAACTCAATGAAATAGAGTAGAAATAGAAATAGATTAGAAGAGTAGAAAACAAAGTTAGGCTTCATGTTCCCTGTGATGGATTCACTTGCTCTGTGGAAGTTCTTCATACTGGACAAGAATGAATGGCAGCAAATGTCTTTTTCTTCTTCTTCTTCTTCTTCTGTGCCGACTGTGTGCAGAGCCAGACAAGGAAGCTGGACCGCTGGGACTGACTTTAAAAACACCTCTCGACCGGTTTGTCTTGTCTCTCTATCTAAAGAAGGCAAGAAGGGGGAAAACATGGTGTCTGATACAGGCCCGACTCCAGGATGAAGTGACTGAGGGACCAGTTAAAAAGGGGGCAATTTGAAAATGTTCAAACAAACTGGCAATCAGCCAGCACACTCACCGGTGTTTTAAAAGTTTAGGTGCACGGCACAGGAGAATACTTGAAGGAGAAGGAGAGCCAGCACACAAAATGTCCATTCTTTGTGTTTATTCCAGTTTCACCAGGTACACAGACACGAACGTTTCAGCCTAACAGCCTTCTTCAGCGTGTTGCTATGTCAGGCGGAAATGACGTTTAAATACAATGAGACCGGAAGTCCATTCAATAAACGAAATATCAAAATTCAGTTACAGTATATAAAGAATTAAAGAACCAAGCAATGTTCCATTATCAAAGAAAAACAAAAATGTCTACATACAACAATGTATGCATTTACAAATAATACTAGTTTGGTCAGCCCCACTGTGTGGGAGAGCAGAACCAGGCCTAGGTAGAGGCCCTGCTGTGTTCAAAGTGACAGGTAGGGGGGAGTAAGCCAGGTCTGGACTACAGATTGATACAAAACAAAATACAAAATACAATAGAACATTTTTAAAGGAATTATGCTTAGATAATTGCACATGTTTCCACTATAATGGCCTAGAAAGAGGTCCTGCTGTGTTGTACTGTAGGTAACAGACAGGAGAGAAAATAGACAATAAAAATATATTAATAGAAAGTTGCACATTCAAAGAAAGCAGCCTAATAACAGTTCCTCATTAAGTCCTTTCGGATGCTCTGTCTGAAGAGTGTGAATCCAAAAGGCCTCCCTTTGTAGCAAGGCCCTATCTCTATCCCCACCCCTTTTCAATGGACTAACAGTTTCTATGCCCTGGAACCTCAGGGTGCAAACATCATGTCCCATAGCGTTGAAATGTCTCGCTACAGACGATTTTTCATCCTTATTACGAATTTTACTTTTGTGCTCGGAGATGCGAGTTTTGAGTTCTCTACGAGTTTTCCCCACGTAAACATTTGAACAAGGGCACTTTAACAAGTACACAACGAATTTAGATCTACAGGAAATTCTACTTTTAATGTTGTACTTCTTGCCAGAGTGTGGGTGAGTGAAGGATTCACCTCTGATCATCGCATTACACTGCAGAACAAGGAAAATTACCATTAGGCAATTTGGATAAAAAAATGTGTAGGGCGTGTGTAACAATCTGCTCTGACTAACATGTCTCTCAGGTTCCGAGCCGCTTCTGAGCAAAAATGGGGGAATTTGCAAAAGCGTGTCCCACCAGGGGGTCACTGCACAAAATATGCCAGTGGCTGAGAACAGCGTTTTTTATTTCCTGCGACACCGGAGAAAAAGTTGTGGCACATACAATTTTTGTGTCGTGGCCCGAGGGAGATTTGGGAGTGAGCAGGTCATGTCTATTGAGATCCCTGACCTTCTGAAGGCTCACATCCAGGTCCTGGCTGTTGTAGCCTTTGGCCCGGAAACGGTCACACAGGTCGGAAGCCTGTTGCTCAAAAAGTGTGTCATTACTGCAGATTATTTTAACTCGAAGGAGCTGGCTGTAGGGTAAACCCCTTTTGAGACTGGGGGAGTGAAAGCTGGAAAAATGTAAAAAGCTATTTCTATCCGTCTGTTTTCTAAACAGATTGGTAGTCAGTGGTACAGTGTTGTGGACCAAAACATCCAAAAAAGAAACTGATTCATAACTGTATTCTAAAGAAAACTTAATAGATGGCAGTCTCGAGTTAATGTAATTCTTGAATCCCTCGAGTTCACTGAGAGAGCCCGTGAAAATGAAGAAGATGTCGTCTATAAATCTAAACCAACAAAGCAATGATTCTGAAAAGGGGTTATTATGATATACAAAGTCTTCTTCAAATTTACCCATGAACAAGTTGGCATAGTTGGGAGAACAAGGACTTCCCATGCTAACACCCTGACACTGCAAGTAAAATGCATTTTCAAACCTAAAATAATTGATCTCTAATACCAGTCTAGCCAGATCAGTCAAGAAACCAGTAGGGGGTGTCAGAGTGTGCCTTTTATCTAAAAAGTGTGCCAGGGCTCGCAAACCCTCCACATGGGGCACATTTGTATACAGACTATTAACATCCATTGTTCATAGAATGGCGTTTTCTACATTGTGTTGTAAAGAACTTAACTTATTAAGGAAATCAGTGGTGTCTTTGACAAAAGAAGGAAGTTTGGCCACCATACCTCTGATGTGTCGGTCAATATATTGTGAAATGGGTTCAGTGATAGATTGGCTTCCAGCGACAATGGGCCTCCCAGGGACTGTTTCTGTACAGCTCTTGTGGATCTTAGGGAGAGTGTAAAACACAGGGCGCACAGGATGTTTCCTGTGCATGAACTTGCAACACGTTCTCACTCCGACCACGTAGCATATTGACGCTTTGTCCCGTCCCTTATGCGCCACTTGTTACTAACATGGTACCCTTGAGCGACCCATGAAACGACTTGGGCTTTCCGACTAAACTCAATGCAAACCCATAGAAGTCAACTTTGATGCTTATGGCAACTGCGCCCCCATCATCCTAACTGCTCGCCCATTAGTCAACTGCTCGCCCATTAGCGTCTGGGGGGAGGTTAGGTTTAGGCGTGGGAGGTGGGAGAGGTTAGGTTTAGGGTCTGGGGGAGGTTAGGTTTAGGCATGGGGTGGGAGAGGTTAGGGTTAGGGTTAGGGTCTGGGAGAGGTTAGGTTTAGGCATGGGGTGGGAGAGGTTAGGTTTAGGGTTAGGGTCTGGGAGAGGTTAGCTCCTCCAGACGTTAATGGGGGAGCAGTTAGGCTAACGGGGGAGCAGTTAGGCTAATGGGGGAGCAGTTGCCATAAGCGTCAAACATTACTTCCATGGGTTTGCATTGAGTTTAGTTGGAAAGCCCAAGTCGTTTCATGTGTCGCTCAAGGGTACCATGTTAGTAACAAGCGACGCACAAGGGACGGGACAAAGCGTCAATATGCTACGCGCTCGGAGTGAGAACGGGTTGGAACTTATGTTCATCCTGACTAATAAAAGAGGAACTTAAAGCTGAACTTAAAAAAACATTGACCCTCTGTAGAAATTTAACAGTAGGGTCCCCCATCAAAGGAGTGTAAAATTCACACATACCAAGCTGTCTCAAAATCTCTGTTCTATAGGATTCTTTATTTTGGACAACAATGGCCCCTCCCTTGTCAGCAGATTTAATAACAATAGAGCAATCACTAGACAGTGACAACAGTGCTTTCTTCTCTTCTTGTTCAATGTTAGAGTAAAGACTTTTTTTATTGTTCTCTTGTACCTTCTGCATGACATCCTGCTCGACCAGTCTGCAGAAGGTGGACACAGAAGAGTTAAAAATGGGCGGAACAAATGTACTTTTAGCCCCTTTTAGCTCCCCCGGTTCTGCCTTCCTCTCCCTCTGTAGGCGTGATCGGTGCCGCCTGCCACCCCTGCGGGTGGGTCGCCTCTTGCTGCCCACATCCACATTCTCACTCCAGATCGTCAATTTCAGCTGCTTTGTTACGACCCCTTGGCGTCACTTTTTAACGCACCTTTTGACATTTTTCGATGCCACTAGACTTTACGGTTAATTTGGCCATCGCACGAACGACGCTGAGTTTCCAGCGTTAATCCAGTGTTATCCAAATAAAACAACTTGGCTTATAGGGTTATAGTTAGGCAACTAAAACAACTTGGTTAAAGTTAGGGGTATGGTTTGGGTTAGGCTTAAATAACCGAAACATTAAATGTGGCTTACGGTTGAAATGTAGACTTTGAACACGCTGGAAATCGAACCCCCGGTCTCTTAACCTTGCAAGGCAGCTGGATTCGCACAAGATCATGAAATCACAATCACGCGACAAATCCATCTTGCCACGCTCCAATCTATTGGTTTGAATCCGGACCACCAGTGGTTCGCACCAATCAGCGTCCCAGAGGCAGCTATGGGCGGCCTTTAGCTGTGATGCCAACAAGAGCGAGTCTGTGATAGCTGGTGATAGAGAGATGGTTCATCCAATCACCTATCCTTTTACTAGGAACTTTTATTGGTACATTCTAGCAACGCACAGAATCACACGGACGCGTTTCGACGTTAAGCCGTCCTCAGCGTGATACACGCTGAGGACGGCTTAACGTCGAAACGCGTCCGTGTGATTCTGTGCGTTGCTAGAATGGACCAATAAAAGTTCCTAGTAAAAGGATATTTGGAGTGCTGGCTGTTTTTCCTTATTTTGAACTTCTGCGAGCCTTGCACCCGGAAAACTGCACATAAGACGGAGAGTGCGCGTTCATACCCTGTTTCATCCAATCACCTGCCAGGTATTATTTTTAAACTGCCTGCCCTTTGAAACGGTTTCCCGATGACTCATTCCCAGTCATGTGAAAACAAACCATCTGGCAGCGCCGTCAGCTTACCGGTCTCTGGCATCGGAGGCAAACGCTTACGCCCATCCACCACCCTGCCAGTGCTCCTACACCAGGGGCACTCAATTAAAATTCAAAGAGGTCCAGTTCGAGAAAATTTCCTTAAGCAAAGGTCCGGAACATTGTAACGTAGCTTGCATTATGATTCAGTGCCATTGAACTCAATGACTGAAGTAGCCTAATGGTACAATGTCTGTATACAACTGACTGTTAAATCAAGCCAACAAACTTCCAGCTCCACCTTTTCTCTTTAGAGAAGTGAGCTATCTATCTATCTATCCATCTATCCATCCATATATCAATCTATCCGTCTGCCCCCTGTGTCTGTCTGTCTGTCTGTCTGTCTGTCGAGCGTTCCCAATGCAAACTTCTCACGCCGTCGGGCAAGTGAATGTGTGTGCGCTGGTGTGTGTGTGTGTGTGTGTGTTTGCTCATGTGTGGCGCTTCCATAGACAGGTCAGGATCGGATCGCACTTCAACCGAGACATACTGGTTTAGATCTGCCCGTAAGAACAATGAATGAACATGAGTCATTTGTTTTGACCACGCCATGTGAAATTACTTCTATCATCCCCTCCGTCCATGTGTCACTCTCACAGCAGCACTAGGAAACGACAGGGAGAAACGATTCGCTTATTTGATTGGCCGAGTAGCATCACGTGCGATGATTTACAGCGCATTCATTGGTCTGTGAGCTTCCTGGCAGATGAACCAGTATTACCGTAAAGACTAGAAAAGCATGTGCCGGTTAAAATAGAAACGCTCCGTGAAAATGTAAGTTATCAATGATTTGTAGGTTATAGGGCTCGGTCCGGATAGGACGGCGTCTCGGTCCGGATGCGGACCGGAGTCCGCACTTTGAGGATCGCCGTCCTACACCCTTAGTTGCCGTTCACACCATATGCCGAAGCAAGGCTCAACCTAAGCTCAACCTACAGTGAACCCACAAGTTTCATTTAGGTGTCCTTGTTAACAGGCGAGGCCGTTCACACCACTTGCGCACGTGTCCCGCTGAAGCCACGCTCACGCCTTGCGCGAGCGATCATTCAGGATTCAGTCCTATTTTCCAAGCGTGACGCGACGTGAAGCTTGAAGCTGCCAGGTGTGAAGTCAATGGCAGTTGTGGGTGGGTCCAAGGCGCACCGAGGAGGTGCTGAGAGGAAAAGAGGAGGGTTCTTGTGTGAACGGTTGGGCGTCAGCTCAGCTTGAGCCTGCCTCAAGCTTCAGCTCTGCTTACGTTAGTCGTCCTGGGTGAACAAAGTCCACAGTTTTACTTCATTGTCACACTCCCGTGGTGTGGATTTCATTGGATTGCTCTGAGCACCTCATAATCAGGGTGATGGGTTGGAGTTGGTGTGGGCTGCACACTAACTGGTGCGTCTCACACAGACGCTAAAAGACAGCTTGTACATCAGGATCAGAATGCCGAGGGCCGTGACGAAGCAGGATGCCCCGGGAATAGAAGGGGCTGCTCATAACCTTTTCTTGCTGTGCACGCTTTAGCAAATGGACCTCCAGCTGCTGCTGCTGCCATCTTACCCCTCCTTCCCTCCTCTCCTCAGTGTGTTGTTGCCTTCTTCTTCTTTTTTTATCCCATTTGTCGTATCTGCTCAGCGTTCCTCACCTTCGCTTCCTCTCCTTTATTCCACTCATATCCTCTGCTTCTCCGCCTTCTGTCTTCCTCAAGGTCGTCTCTGTGAAGGAACAGCTTCTTCTCTGTGATCCATATTTTACAATCTTTTCCTCTATTCCGCTGCAATTGCTTCATTACGATGTATGCCTCCACCCCTCTCTCTCTCTCTCTCTCTCTCTCTCTCTGTCTTTGTCTCTCTGCATTACTCTCTCTCCTATAGTTGTTTGGCCCTCTTCCACACGGTCTGTCGTGTGAAATGGGCGTTTTAATTGCGCCTGAATACGACGGTGCCCCGCTTCTCGTTAACGCCGTAAAAACCCTCTGTGCCTCAGAAAACGCTTTGGGCTTTTTCTGCCTTTATTGTGGAAGTTGTGTGGACAAAATGACAACGTAACAGCATGGAACGAAGCATCGCATTAGCGTCTCCTCATCTGCTGCTCGGCTAATATCCAAACACACTGCTATACCAACACCATCAGCATCATAAAAATAGCAGGAATTGGATGCTTCCTTTTTTAAAGTAAAGCACAATATTGACTTTATATATTGTACAGACACCCTCCCCATCTGCACGCACATGCTTACACTCATACCGCTTTGAGTTTAAATAAAAAACAAACAGGATATACTTCACATTCTCAGTCTGTGTCCAGGCATAAGGCTGGATTCCCATTGCTCCCAACTCCCATTTAGTTATTTCAGTTATAGTTATTTTGGTAATTTGAATACGAGTGAAGGCAGCTTTTTCCATTCAACGTTTTCCATGCTTTATCTGAGAAGAGGCCCATGGTCTCAGATTTTGGAATCCTCTGGTCTAGCTAATCTACAACCTACAGTTAGGCTGTAGCTCATCTATAGCCTATAGACTAACCTAAACGATTATTTTTTCTCACATGTATTTTTATTGTTTTTTCCCCCCTTCTTAAGCATACATTCTTCAGAAATATAATATAATGTTACCCAGTTTTACATATAACATTTAAATACAACAAAAAGGCATAACAGCCAACACCCCACCACTAACCTAAACTATTCTGACCCGCCGGCATCCCTCAGTGATGGAGAGCACTGATGCCCCGCACCCACCCTGGCCCCCGCCCCCACACCCATAATTGCGTGAGAGCGAGACACACCGGAACCCCCCTCCACCCCCAGCGCATGCAAGAAAACCTAACCCGGAAAGGCGTTACAGAAGACAAACAAGTCTGAAAACCACTGAGTTTAACCAAGGCCCATGGTGCCCACTGCCTGCAAAGTGCACGCTTCCTGTTACTTCCTGCTGTGGTTGCTGCTGTACACTCTTTCATGTATCCTTTTAGACTGACACATTGCTTTTTAGGTCATTGTGTTTTAGACGGCAGGAAAATAAATTAGTGTTCGTTCACATTCAACAGATGTGCAGCCTAGAGAGATACTAAACACAGCTTTCTGCATTAACAGCTAAATCCTTGATCCAAATATCAGCTTAGGAGTGTAGGCTCACCACAGAAAGACAAGAGAGAAGAATAGATTTTAGTTTAAAGTATTCAAGATTCACTTTAATAGCCACAATAAGTAATCAGATTACAAATGAGGAATTTGACTTAGTGCACGTATGCATCACACTGGTCACATTAATAGTAGAAGATGAAGCAATACAGAAAAGCAATCATAATTAGAAAGTGCACAAAATAGTCATTTAAAGCGACATATGATTGGGGGTAGGAGAATGTCCTGGGCAGGACCCTGGCCCGTTACTGAGCAAGTACAGTATGTGCATTGTGTAACTTAAAATTTAAAGTCTGCATTTGAATTTGTATGGTTGAGGAAAGTAGAAGCAATAGGATGCATTCATGCATTCTCTCTCACACACCCCACTGTGAATTTCTGAAATGCAGGGTGACAGGGGGAGGACCCACCTAACTCTTCCTCTTCCCCTGCCACCCTGCATTTGGAAATCCTCCACCCACGTTTAGGAAATTGGCAGCACATAAACACACACTTGACCTCCATGCCAAATTTCAGCCTCCTAGGGTGAAAACTGTGCCCGTCAAAGGCTGGAACTTTTGTGTGGACCGCCTGACTGACAGAGCAACCTACTGTATAGAACTAAACAACAACAACAACAACAACAACAACAACAACAACTTTTATTTTGACCCTCACCAACTAGTCCTTGTGGGTAAAATTAAAGCATGGGACAGTAAAGTGCTGTGTGAGGACATTCATGTTTCTCAGAATGTCTCAGCTCCACACAAATCTGCATGGGATGTGCATAATGTGCTGTATACTGCATGGTTTTCTTTACTGGCATGATTACAGTCATCCAGTTAAGTCCAACAGTTTGTGTTAACCAGGGTTATGTTTTTCCTCCTTTCATTCCATGCATTCCTCTCATAACATCTGAAACTGTTGGTGATGTCACTGGTTCATACAGTATGTTCATATGAAATGCATTGACTTTAGCAGAGAGGTAGGAAGGGGGCACACAGGGGACATGTCCCCCCGCCCCCCACTTTTTAAGAAGGCAGTATTGGACCCCTGCACTTTTTGAAGTCCAAAAACTAAAGTTATGTTAAAAAAAACTGAGAAACGGCAGGCACTAGGACCATGCGGCTGCCCCATCTGACAGCGACCGGCCCAATCACTTCAATCATGAGAGACCGGTCGGTAAGGTTTAACAAGAGACTTTATTTAGCAAGTGGCATGCATGGCAAGTACTTTGGCGTATGACTCCATTGTAAGATGGCGCTCCTCTTTAGGCGAGAGGGCGGCATCTATTTGGGCTAGAGAGAATCCCCCCCGGGATGTCTACAACAACATCCACAAAATCCGTCCCTTTCTCACGAGGGAAGCGACTCAATTCCTGCTCCAGCAACCGCGCTGGAAGTGGGGAGCTGCCGGGGCTGCAGCCCCCCCTGGTGGCGGCCTCAGCCCCTGCACCTTCCTGACGCAGCCCCCCCCAGCCCCCCCCCACCAGCCCCACCCTCATTTGGCAAACTTCAGTGACTGTGTCACAGGCATCTCTCTCTCTCTCTCTCTCCCCTCATTTCCCCGTGGGTGCTCTGCTCTGGGCTCTAGGCTGTGGCTGGGCGGGGTCGAGTCTCTTTACATTGATTTGATAGCAAACTCCACCCACCCGAGGCCCGCTGGCGGCCCCGGGTTACAAAACGAGTTGATCAAAACATAGCCCAATCTGATTGGCTGCATGAGTCAGTGCACTCTATGTGACCCTGCTGACGTAGTGAGTACTTTACTTTACTTTACTTTATTTGTTTATTTGGACGGGACAGTGCATATTCATGAACATTACACAAGGCAACGTAAATAAGCCGGAGTTAGCAAGAATGCTAAATTACATCCGTAGTCCCCACAGAGAGACAGAAAAACGACAGAGGCAGCACCAGGACAGAACTAAACAGAACAATACAAAAAACAACATGAGCAATAACAAAACCAAAACGGATCAGAAACTAAAGTAAACCAAAGTGAACTAAACTAGGTTAATAAGACAAGACAAAACAAAAACAAGAAGCATAACAGAGCAAGCAAAACAAGAGCACTACAGTACAATTTACACATGGTCGCAGATTTGGCTATTTAAAATCCATTTTTTTACGTTGTGTTTGAAAGATGGGAATGACAGACAGTTTCTTATAGTTTGAGGTAGCGAATTCCAGATTTGGCAGCCCTGGACTGAGAGGGTGTTTTTGCCGAAGGCAGTTGTCCGGTGTGGTACTACACAGTCCCCTCTGGCGAAAGCCCGAGTGTTGAGTCCTGTGTCAGGCTTCCGTTTTATGAATTCCCTCAGGGGGGGCGGGCAAAGTCCATGTAAGGTCTTATAGACAATACCAACCTGTTTAAAAACTTTAAAGTTGACAAAACTTAGAAAATGATACTTACTGAGGATGTTACAGTGGTGATATGAGTAGGGTTTTCTGTCAAAAACCTTCAGTGCACTTTTATATAACTGTTCAATGGGTTTGAGGATCGTTACTCCTGTGCAAGACCAGTTTGTGAAGCAGTACTCAATATGTGATAGTATCATACATTGGAGATAAGATTTGGCGGCCCCTACTGTCAGATAAGGTCTGATTTGTTTAAAGTTTTGAAGGTTGAACTTAATTGTGTTAGCAACCTTTTTTACATGTTTTTTGAAAGTTAGGGTAGAGTCTAACATTACCCCGAGGTATTTGAACTCACTTGTGCATTGAGCGGTATCAGAGAGAGAGTGACAGACTGACACATCTCAACACAAGTAGCCAAAACAAAATGAGGAGATTTTTGATCACAAAACCTAGTGCGTTTTCCACCACCACCAGTGCAACCGTGACGAGTAGCCTACGACTTCCAGTTCCAGGTGAGGTGTAGTAGTGTATGTTATAATGTTGGTTAAAACTTTTGAACTCTCAATCAATGTGTCTGTGTGGGTCGGTCGCTGATGCTGACGCTGTTCATGTTCTATGTTGCTGAGATGAGTGTGGTTTACAGCATGCTTCGGTCGCTTGTTCCTATTCTGTCGAACTGAAGTGGTGTGTGAAGTGTGTGTGTGTGTGTGTGTGTGTGTGTGTGTGTGTGTGCATGTGTGTGTAGGTCGCTGTTAAATCTCCTATGGTGCGTTTGCGTCAGCTTTATCGCTTTATCGGGGGATGGGTTGGGCGACGGGCATGCGCAAGCATGGGCACGCACTGGCACAGACATAAATCGGCGCCCCTGATTCCATTCAAGTTTTAAGACAATGTGCATTACAAGTGCCAACTTCACACAGCATGCTCGCACAAGGCCGCGCCGCGCAGCGCACTTTGCGTGTGCTCGCACCTCGCACGTGCACGCGCACGCACCTCACACGTGCACGCGCAAAGTGCTCGGCGCGGCGCGGCGCGCGGATATGCTTCAGACCCCCTCGTGGGAGATAGCTTCCCGCGCGCCTGTGCTCCAGTCACTTATCATCTCCCGCCTGGACTACTGCAACATGCTCCTGGCCGGCCTACCTGCTGCCGACATCCGACCGCTTCAGCTCATTCAGAACGCTGCAGCCTGTCTGGTATTCAACCCAGCCTGTCTGGTATTCAACCAACCCAAATTCTCTCATGTCACTCCCCACTTCCAGGACCTTCACTGGCTTCCCATCTTGGCACGCATCAAATTCAAGACACTGGTACTGGCCTACAGGGCAGTACACCAGTACCTCTGTACCTGCAATCTATGGTCAGGTTCCAAACCTCTCACTTCTCCCTTCGTTCCTCCACCAGTGCAGGACGCCTCGCCCCTCCTTCGCTACGGGGGCTCAAAAGGTCCTCATCCCGATCGCGACTATTCTCGTCCCTGGCACCTCAATGGTGGAACGAGCTCCCTCCTATGGTCAGGACGGTCGCTTCACTGCCAATCTTTCGGCGAAAACTTAAAATACACCTTTTCACGCTCCATCTGGGCCCTTTTTGAACTAACATTTCTCTCTCTCTCTCTCTCTCTCTCTCTCTCTCTCTCTCTCTCTAACTAAACTTTACCACTATTCCTTCAGAAGTTGTAGTTGTCATAGACTGTGTTGCATAGTTGATTGCTCTATTGTTGACAAAAATGTGTTATTGTAAGTCGCTTTAAAAAAAAAAAAAAAAAAAAAAAGCATCTGCCAAATGACGTAATGTAATGTAATGTACTGTAATGGGATTCTTCAGACTCGTTGGTGGTGGACTGGGGAGGTGGGTGGGGTGAAATGATGGCTTCAGAGGATGGTTTCAGGGGGAATGAACAGCCGCGATGCCAGCTGCTGCTATGATCCACCAGAGTGGGGGGTGACGTAGAACCCTCGCTATATACTGTACTAGGATGAACTGACGATGACTGACGTCATGACTGACGTCATGCTTGGGCTTGACTGACGTCACCGGCTGATCAGGTAATACAGATATGATGGCATCTCTCTCAGCTTGAAATTTGCTATGGAAACCTCACTACAATTTAAATATAGCCTTTTGGAGTGCTGTCCTGGAGTAATTCCTTCATGAAGCATATTTATTTGCAAAATAAGAGATATTTACATGTACACCAGGGTAAAAATAGCCACATGGGTCATTTACACCCGGGTGTGAATAGTCAATACGGCTATTACACCTGGGTGCAAATAGCATCTGCCTACAAAGGTATAGGTTTAGTGGGCAAGTGCTGCCAACTATAGCAGTTTAACGATCCGACACTGGTTACAGCTTCCAGCCATGGTTAAGTAGCCCACAGATTGACAGAGACACCTCCAGCTACATCATAACAATCAGCCCTAGATTAGAGACAGGTTTAGATAGTAGGGGGGTTAAAATAAATCTACATTCATTGCATCATCTCTCTACCCTGGCTCCCCGTCAAGCAACGCATCGACTTCAAATTACTCCTCCTCACCTTCAAAGCCCTCCACAGCCTAGCCCCCCCCCTACCTGACTGACCTCCTCATCCCCCATCGCCCCTCCCGTACACTCCGATCCTCTTCTACTGCCACCCTCATCATCCCCCCATCCAGACTCAAAGCCTTTGGTGACCGTGCTTTCTCCCGTGTCGCACCCCGACTTTGGAACTCCCTCCCCCAAACTGTCCGAGACTCTCCCTCACTCCCCACTTTCAAAACCCGACTTAAAACCTATCTGTTCTCCCAAGCTTACAACCTCCCCTACCCCTGACCACCTCTAACAAACCATCACCCTCCGCCCCCCCATCCCCCCCCCTGCCCCTCCCTCCTGTTATCTTCCTCTCCTCTGCTTCTCCATATAACCTTGCCCTGAACCGCCACTGTTACTTGTACCTGTTCCCTGTATCTGTTGCCTGTTACCTGTATCTGCTGCCTGTTGCCTGTTTCTGTTGCCTGTCTGTTGTTTCTCTGTTAAGCGACTTTGGGTCTTGAAAAGCGCTATATAAAATAAATGAATTATTATTATCATATGCTAGTTTTCTCTTGCCGTTTTCTATGCAAAATGTAGTCGGGTAAAGGGGGTACTTCGATTCAGAATTCAGGCAAAGGGCTTACTGAAGCCAAACAAGTCTGAGAACCACTGAGTTTAACTAATGGCTCATTTCCACCACATATAACAGCACAGTACAGCTCTACTCGATCTGGTATTACTCGGCTCTACTTGATATAGACTCTGTTTCCATAGCAAGTTTACTTGCCTCCGCCCACACCTGGTCGTCATAGCGACCGCATATCTGCCCTCCGCCCATAGCCGAAGTAGTATAACGTTAAAATTAAATCCATACACGGAACTTTTAAACTGATTATGAAATACTGGTGCCTCTAAATGACCTACAGTGTACATGGGCAAATGTGACAATCGGCTAGGAGAATGGATATCACTTTGTTGTTACTCAAACTCGCATGCACTGCGCGGGGACGGGAGAGGCGCTACGGGGAGAACCCCAGCGGCAACTCAACAGGCAAGACCACGGCTTCGCCTGCGGCCTAGCGGAGCCAACTACAAAGGGCTTCCCGAGGAGTGGACTTTTTTCTCTCTCAAAACAATTGAAAACCACCGCATGTTAAAGCTGAGCAAGGAGATCCATTTTATTTCACCAGAGACGAAGGCAGCAACACAAAAGAAATAACTTCTGGAAATAACAGAAGAGAAGGTAAGCCCCACTAAACTGGTATCCAGCATTGACAGTAGATGCCTACAGTAAACATGATTCTGCCTGACCAATCAGTCGTCTGTAGTGTTTTCACATCACCGTATGGTACCGGGTCCACAGCGCTGGAACCTCAACAGAGCAGGGACCAAAAGCAGCACAACTCAACCCCCGACTGTCAACGTTTTTGATCGGTGGAATGACAAAAAAGCGAGACGAGCTGTGCGAGGCCGCGTTGATACCAGCGGTGTAAATGGGCCATAAGGCCCATGCGTGCTCACTGCCTGCAAAGGGCACACTTCCTGTTACTTTCTTATGGGGGTAAAATGGTGTCAGATCAGCTGTAAATGGACAGATTATGATTCACAAATAGATAGTACAATCTGTAAACACATAACACGATCCACAAATGTGAAACCCAACTCACAAATATATTTAAAATCCACAAACACACACACCATGATCCACAAATGTGAAACACAACTCACAAATATATTTAAAATTCACAAACACACACATCATGATCCACAAATAGAATTCAGTGACTTGTATTTCAAAACCAGAATTTCTGTTTGTAGATTGTTTCGCATTTGTTTTCAGAGTTTTGACACTATTGTACCGCTGTTTTATGGTGTAATTTTCTACAAATGCACTCTTCACAATTTGCAAACAAACACAGTCTAACTTGTATTTTCAAACCACTGTTTCCAGACACACATACAAATCATGTGCAATGCACAGTGTTCAAGTCTCAAATCTGTTTGCACACACATGTATGTGTGTGGATCGCTATGCTAGGTCTTCAAGTGTTGAATTAGTGTTTGCACATCACAGCCTGTGTGTGGAATGCATTGCATTTGTCTACAAATCGTTTTGACACTCTTGTTGCGCAGATAAAATCCACAAATGTAATCAGCCAATGAGGGGGATCGCTTGCAATGGGATGTCCCGCCTCCTCGATAACCCCTCCAAAATAAAAGCACCGGGCTTGTGCCTGTCTGTCTGGCCGGCCGGCCGCTCCCTCATGCAGGAGATGAAGTGGAGAGAAACATGGAGAGAGGCCTGGCTCAATTAGTGGCAGCGGCAGCTGCCTCGGCAGTTTACCGACCTGCCGCGGCAGGTCAGTTGCTGCCACTGACCTGTAGGGGCGCTGTTTCCTGACCTGCTGCGGCAGGTTTGTAGTTACAACATCAGATGCTTAAAACTCCTAGGAAAGGGAGGGAGGACCCACCCAACTCTTCCTCTTCCCCTGCCATCTTGCATTTGGAAATCCTCCACCCATGTTTAGGAAATCGGCAGCACACAAACACACACTTGACCTCCATGCCAAATGTCAGCCTCCTAGGGTGAAAACTGTGCCCGTCAAAGGCTGGAACTTTTGTGTGTGACTGACAGAGCAACTACTGTATAGAGCTAAACAACAACAACAACAACAATCAGCTCTGGATTATTTCTTTAACTTTAGGACATCTGATGAAATTGACCAGATAAAAAACTAATTTTATTTTGACCCTCACCAACTAGTCCTTGGTGTGGGTCAAATTAAATCATGGGACATCAAAGTGCTGTTTGAGGACATTAATGTTTCTCAGAATGTCTCAGCCCCACACAAATCTGCATGGGATGTGCATAATGTGCTGTATACTGCATGGTTTTCTTTACTGGCATGCTTACAGCCCTGTTAACGAGGGTGACACATGCTTTTCCTCCTAGCATTTCTCTCATAACATCTGACACGGTTGGTGATGTCACTGGTTCATATGTTCATATGAAATGCATTGACTTTAGGGATCACTAATGTGCCTATAGCAGAATAGGCCCTTTTCACAACAACCGTTTTCAGGTGGTAAAGCAGCCGTGTGTGAATGTCTACCCATCATGAATTATATACAGATATATATATATATAGGCCTACTTCTTGTTTTATTTGATTGTAATCGTAGTTGAGATTTAATAATCTGATGTCAAAATGTACAATATCAATATACATTTTTAAAGAAAATGGCAAAATGTTTCTAAAACATATAGAGGGCATTATAACTTATATAATTGTTGGGACAGTTATTTTCTATATGATTTTGAAGTTCAAGTTTCATTCAAAATTATTATATAAATATTTTTATTATAATTTGCGCAAAAGTCCGGCCAATGAAAATGAGGCTGCCACGGTTGCTAGGAAGTTGCGAGACCTACCACCCCTGCAGACCTGAGTAGCAATCCCCGCCTGCGCCGCCCGCCTGGTTTCCTGTTCTCAGCTCGTCTCGTTTCCTTCTTCTCCTCGGTGGATGGTGGATCAACAATGTGAGCCGTGCGTGAATGTCTACCCGGTTGGTGAATTATATACAAATATATATTTCTTGTTTTATTTTGATTGTAATTCAGGATTAATAATCTGATGTGTCAAATTACAGGAATGTCATTCTAATCTTCATGCTGCTGTTTCTGTTGTGGTTGGATAGAATCAAGTCCCTCTGAACGTATAATGTGAGCATGGTGTAGGTTGGAGACCACATTACATTAATATGTGGGAGGGGTTAGGGGTATCAAATGGGATTTAGGATTTTTTTTTTAATCACGCAAGCTTTGTGAGAAGTTGTACAAAAATCTGAACTTGTATGTTAAAATGTCCACTTGTATGAAATATTTACACACGTGAGTCGAGTTTGAAGTCAGAAGAAGAAAAACACGATAGCTCGTGTTTTTTTTTTTTTACTTGTATGTTTATAACATTATAACATTTGTTTTCTGAATGTGAAGTCACAGTCGGGCTCGGCGTTGTGACACAATGCCATGATGGAAGTGTTGCAAAAGGCAGAGTTGTGACTGTGTGATGCAAGAGAGCACATTTGGGAAGTTGCGGTCACAGTTTCGAGAAGTTGCACATACTGTACACTGTAACAAACTTCCTGTAAAATTTACAGTAAATAACTGGCAAAAAAGTTGCCAATAATATCCTGTAAAATAGCTATTATTTACTGTAAAACTGGATTACAACAAATAATTGTATATCGATTGACAGCAAATTACTGTAAATAAATTACAGGATTGTATTGTTTTATCTACAGTAACTATATTAATCTTGTAAACCTGTTTACAGTTATTTCTTGTAATCTACGTGAATTACAGTAATTAACTGGCAACTCGAGTTGCCAATAAATAACTGTAAATTTACCAGCATACAAGATGTTACTGTAAAACCAGTTTACAGTAATTTCCTGTAATCCACTTTAATTGCAGTAATTAGCTGGCAACTGGAGTTGCCAATAAAGACCTGTAAATTTACATGAATACAATATGTTGCTGTAAAACATTTACCAATAAAGACATGTAAAAAAACTAAAAAATCCAAGATTTAGCTGTAAAACGCTTTACAGTGAAAATTTTCAAAAATGTATAAATTACAATATTAGCCAGTCAAACCATCTTTACCAATAAACTGCTGTAAATCAAAAAAAGCTTTTTGAATTGCATTAGATCTGCACAAATAAAAATCAAAGTCAGAGCTGCAAGTCAAACATTTATTAAAATTAACAGTGAGATTAACATTTTCAGTAGCAGTAACAGTAACATTCCCACTTAAGCTGCGTTCACACCGACCTATTAAAGTTTTTCGCTGGCATCGAGTTTACATACAAAGCCAATGCAAAAGAGCGATTGAGCGTATATTCGCCTGGGAGAAAAATCACTGGGCGTCCGAGCGGCAGAGACAGAGCGATAGGGAGAAAATACGCTCGTCGCCCGAGATGAAATATCCCAACTCGAGCGAAAATCCGCTGGCATCAGTCGTTTGCTGTTCAACGCTGATTGGCTGCCGTGTGAGAGCGAGTCAAGGATCACACTGGCTTGGAACAAACCGCTGGTTTATTGTGTGGCAACAAACCGCATTGACAGGCTGACAGCTGACATGAAGTGAAGTCTGTACTACCGGTATGGAGCTCGCAAGGGGAGCACGCTGATAGGCTTAGCTTGTAAACAACGACGGGGGCTCGTAGTGGACAAACAGCATGACATTGCGTAACGTTATAGCCCCCACATGTCCATCAATTCGTGTGCCTGTTGATGAGCGATTTAAACAGAGCGACAGAGCGATTCCAAAGGGTTGAATCAAGCGACAGAGAGAAAAATAAATATCTCGGTGTGAATACAGCTTTAGAACACAAAGAGCGACACAGGGAGAGACGAGGAGAGAGAGAGGGATCAGATGAGAGATACACACAAACACAGAGATAGAGAGAAACACAGAGATAGAGAATAGGAAGGGAGATAAGAGACCAGCCCTGTCGCCAGAAGAAAACCTTAGCATTTCACATGTCTGAACAGTCTCGACGTAACATTGAAACAAAATGCTGGTTAATCTGAAAACCTCGCTTCTTTTCCAACGTTAAACACAAATAAAATGACACATTTGCAATGAAAATCCTGAGATAAGGCACAGACATATTTTAAAAGAGAAAGCAGCAATATGGTTTCTAACCAACATCATTTTGAATATGTCAACTTTCGCTGCTGGTGTGGTCAGGTATTCAAGTATTTAAGACAGGCCTTTAAGATCAAACGCAAATAAAAATAACATCCTACAAATACAAAACCTGTGATAAGGCACAAACATCTTTTAAAATAAAACGCTGCAATATGGTTTCTTGCCAACATCATTTTGAATAATCGATCCAACTTTCGCTGCCGGCGTGGTCACGTATTCAAGTATTCAAGACAGGCCTTTAAGATAAAAATAATTTTAGAGCAACAGCTTAAAAGGTGGCTTGCTAGGGCTGACCTGAATGCTTTGAGGCTTCAATCGATGCCATGGTAATCAATGTCCAATTCAGTAATCAAATGCTTTGTTTGCTTTCCTTACATTTATTTCTATATAGTAATCCAACATTATTTATCATGCATCAGCCTAAATTATTTTTACATATTCTCTCAGAAAAGGACATTTGACATTTGTGATGTGATTATTGTTTACTTTGTAGCCGTTTTTCTTACATTATTAAGCTAAAACCTCACCTGTTACGTGCCCCGTCAAAGCATCAAATATATTGGAATACTTGTCACTGAAGCTTCGAAGCAATACAACCCATTCTCACTCCGAGCGCGTAGCATATTGACGCTTTGTCCCGTCCCTTGTGCGTCGCTTGTTACTATAGGTACCCTTGACCGACCCATGAAACGACTTGGGCTTTCCGACTAAACTCAATGTAAACCCATGGAAGTCATCTTTGACGCTTATGGCAACTGCTCCCCCATTAGTCAACTGCTCCCCCATTAGGGTCTGGGGAGAGGAGCTAACCTTTCCCAGACCCTAACCCTAACCTCTCCCACCCCCCACGCCTAAACCTAACCTCCCCCCAGACCCTAATGGGGGAGCAGTTGACTAATGGGGGAGCAGTTAGGCTAATGGGGGAGCAGTTGCCATAAGCGTCAAAGATGACTTCCATGGGTTTACATTGAGTTTAGTCGGAAAGCCCAAGTCGTTTCATGGGTCGCTCAAGGGTACCATGTTAGTAACAAGCGACGCACAAGGGACGGGACAAAGCGTCAATATGCTACGCGCTCGGAGTGAGAACGTGTTGAGCAATATGACCAGTTACACCAAGGGTTTTCAAAGTCTGACATTGCGGGCCTCCCCTCTGCCCTGGGATGAACCCTAGAGTAAAAACTCAATAATTTAGTCAAGATAGCCCGATATTGCTAATGTAGAAACTAATGGAATATTTTTTCACTTCCATTCACTGAGCCTCCCCTGAAACAAGAGCCCCCCTGGGGAGGCCAGCCTCATTTTGAAAACCCCTGACTTACACTTTAACATTAATAAAGCCTGAGAAATAGGCATATATTCATGAACAAGTATCAATGTAGAAAAAAATCTCAGCAATCCAAAATCTTAAAAGGCCATAACAAAGAAAGATAGTGAGATTAACAAACATTTCCATATCTCACATTCACACAACGCAGGTGTAAAAACTGAATGTCCATAAGGCAGAGAGAAACCTGACTATGGTTCCTGAGCATGTTGCATATATGCAAGACTTACGCAACTGATTCAAAGTCCATCATCCGTCGGAGGAGTGTAGACACTTGAGGGTTGTTGGTGTTGTTCCTCTTCTCGGTGACCTTTCCAGTTCTTTTGCCCACAACCTTCGTGGTGGCCGTCTTGGTGCCGGTAGTTGGGTTGATCCCAAGGTAACATCTGAAATCACACAATCACATGAACAAACAGATTAGGAAAATGTTTGGGTAGGTGGGTGGGTGAGTCCATCTGTCCGTGTCATTTGCATATCTCGAGAACCGTCTGATGTACTTCACACTTGGTGGGTGTGTTGCTGGGCAGCTCACCCTAAAAGACTGATGTTACTCATCCATAGATGGTTTTGTGTTAGTTGGTAGTTGGAGATACCAGCCCTAGAGATGTCTGCCTTCTCTCCAATACAATAGAACTCGATGGTTGTGGTGCTCAAAGTGGCAAAAAAATACTTTTGAAAATCTCAACAGGAATGTCTCCTTCCAGAAATCACGACCCGGTGAATCAAGATAATCCATCGACCTTGTTGTGAGCAGCTTCATGTAGGAACTAACTAGCAGCTAGTGGGTGCAGTTCAGTCAAAAGAAAATAGTTCCTACATGAAACTGTTCACAACAATGGATTATGTGGATTATGTTGAGTAACCGGGCCATGATTTCTAGAAAGATGTTGCTGTTGAGTTTTTCAAATCTTTTTTTTGGTGCATGCTTTGACCACCACACGCCAAGTGCCATCCAGTACCATTGTATCAGAGAAAAGGCAGACACCTCCAAATATTGATATCTCCAAAGCCCAGGCACCTAACACAAAACAATCTAGATGGATAAACAGCACGACAGGTAAGAGGATTTATTTTTTATTTTTATGGTGAGCTGTCCCTTTAATGTGATCTCTGTCCAGCTGTAAATCAATTTATTAAAAGCACTACAAATCTTAATATGAAAATGGTTACCTTTGGATGAATTCCAGCGTGCAAGCCGCCTGCCCCTGGTACATCAGATTGAAGTTGTAGAAAACCGAAAATAATGCTGCCATTCCAGCCACGAAGTTGGGATGTGGAGGCACAACCACCTGGCTCTCGACACTCAGCATCCATTTGGTCGCTGTGAGCGTCTCACCTAAAATCCATAAACATAAGAACTCCATGTAAATAAGCACTTTCTGGATTTCCACATACCATATCCACAGGCTGAACTGTTAAACTAAGACATAACAATCACAGTTCCTCACAGTTTATGAAATGCTTTATGACAGATTTCAAAACATTGTTTATACACTACCTAAGACAATCAGTCTCGGAGAGTCTGCAAGCGACACATCTCGTTCTACATCAGCTGCTGTTGCAGATACCTAAAAGGCAAAAGCACAAACAAAACATACAAAATTGAATAACAGCTTAAAGGAGAATTTTGTGTTTTTTTTCCAACCCCTATTTTGGACCATATTTTACACACTGTATGCGTCTAATAAACACATAGTGACAATTATTTTTTAATTGGTCGAGTACTCACCGAGATAGCCTTGTTTACAGCTGGAGCAATGTGCTCAAACAACTACACAGTAAAAATGTGTCAAGATCAGTTTTACAGTTTACACATACAGTGTGGAAAATAGGGTCCAGGTTGAATTATTTTTATAAATTCTCCTTTAAGAACCATATCAATGTTCTTAAACGTTAAAGCCCATTTAATACAAATTACACATACTTGACATTACTACCAACCATTTTCTAAATCACACTGGTATTTAGATTGATGAATGCATTTTTCCAACTTTTTCAGGCAGTCACCGATTTCACCTCATTTCATTAAGATATGAAAATCAACTTGCAGACTTGAAACTTGCTTGAGATAATCCATCACAGTGAACATTTAATTGTAACAGTAACATTTTAGCAATTATTTTTGTGAAATTTGCATTTTTGTCACAGTAAGAGCAAGCTCTTCCAGCAACCTTTTTAATGCAAGGGAAAACAAATATATGTGTAATACTTTTAGGATAGTCATTTTCTAACAACATAGCTTGTGTTTGCAATGCTTTTTGATAGTAGACTGACATCCTGGATTTCAGAGCACACTTGAATACACCAACAAGGAAGCATTATCTAAAGCATTAGTAATGTTATCACTAAAAGTTCACTGTGATGGCTTACCTATCCCAAGCAAGTTTCAGGTCTCTGCAAGTTCATTTTAAACTGTACTGAAATAAGTGAAACCAGTGGCTGCTTGGAAGGTAGGGAAGATGCATCCATTAGTGTAACAACAAGCTCATGGTGATTTAGATAATGGTCAGCTGAAATGTCAAGTACTTTAGTAGTACATGGACAAAAACAATAATCGGTATTGTCACTGATGAATACTGAACAAAGAATGAAACAGTGGTCCAGGCAAGATGGAGAGAAGTTAAAACATTGTTCATTTGCATATACCACCTTTGTATAATTAAGAAATCAGATTTTGTAATGATACAAAGCTGGTTGAATATCGGCAAAGTCGTCTTTTAAATGCACACTTACATCAGCCTGCAGAATGAGTGCCTCAGGTTTCTCTTTGAAGTGTGCCATAAGCAGGAGGATTGCACATTGTCCAGGAGAGGTTGCACCACTGTCATCAAACTTCATCAGGATACGCTGTATCTCATCTCTGCCGCTCCCTGTTGCCTTTTGGCGGAAGAACCGAATGATCAGCTTCCCCATTTCTGCTGTGGCCTCCTCCATTTTCTCCAGGATGCTGATGTCGGTTAGTAATTTGAAGTGGCTGTACATTTCTTTGGGTGTGAAAAGATATGGCCAGTCATCCTTCATCTGAGCAATAGATGGAGGTGGGCAGGCGTTGATGGATTTCCGCTGTAGATAGTATGTTGCTTTCATCAACTGACTCAGATGTCCTCTCTCTGCCCCAGTCGGCCCCTCAGTGCTGTAAAGGTTCTTAATTTCTTGTTGCTTTTCTTTGAGACTTTCCTCAGATTCCTCTGGTGGGCAGTCAGGCTGCCATCTCACGCAGCCATATTGGTCAGCTGGTCCTCGTGGAATGTCTGGCACTGATGAATCTGAGACACGTTTCTGACTCCTACGTCTTGAGAGTATGTTACCACGATTAGCATGCTCTACTCGTGTTTTTATTTGCTTCAAAAGGGATCCATAGCCACTGCCAATTTTAGTGCCATCTTTCAGGACATCGGCGAAGCATTTAGGATACTGATCGACAATCATCTTGGCGATCAAGGTGCAGTGAGATTTTGATGGATTTAACTCAGTCAGTCTCATTTCATCCACCACAATTCTGACCATTTCCCTGCGTTCTTTAGAACGGGGACGCTTTCTCTCCGCAGTCGCTGTTCTGATAGCAGACGGCATTCTATGCCAAGGAACTCTGAAGTTGTCTGTCCAGGTACTTGAATCCACACATATCCTGGATCTGGCGCTTGGAGTGCTTGCTGTTGAGGATGGGGAGGACGGGGGGACTGAAGAATCCTCTCCAGTAGTATCAGAAGCATCCTGGGTAGGTTCTACAGGAGTCAAAGTTATGAATCTTGATTGGTCTGCGGGGGGGGGAATAGAGAAAGATTAATTTGCCACCAGAAATCGCCGACATTTGGTTCTTGGAAAAGTCTGTGGTTTTAGAATGGGGATTTCACTTAAATGCATAAAATAAGGTCTGTGGTAAACAAAGGTTTATGGAAATGCGAATTTGGCTTCAGCATGATAATCTTCACAAACGTGAATAACTTTTAAGTTTTATGCCCTTTGAAGTGCTTTATAAAAATCACGTAAAAAACACGCATTTACATTGCAAAAATCATAAAAATGATTCACGTTCGTGAAGAGTATCATGCAGAACCCAGATTCACATTCCCATAAACTTTTGTTAACCACAGACCTTATGTTATACATTTAAGCGAAACCCCCATGTTCAATCCCATAGACTTTTCCACTGAAGAACCCAGAAGTATACTACCGGACTCATTTCTGCGGCTCTCTATATCCACAAACTCGGATAGCGATAACTTTCAAGTCGCCTAAATAACATTTTATAATATTGTTTGTAGTTTTGGTTATTTTGTACAGACCCTGTACATTTATGCCCTGTGACATACATACCGTTATCTTGCCATGCAGTGATGAGCTTGTGGCACTGTATAGATGAGAGGAGATTTTCGGGCAGATCGGCTTCTTTAACGTATTGCAAGTCAGCTGCAGATTCAACTCCTAGGCTGCTCAGTTTCTTCAGGAGGGGCACGAGTTGATTCTCTGGTAGGCCAGGCAATACTGCTAAAACAGCATAGCGCATCTCCTCCTCCAATGTTGACATGTCTCTACAAATCAGGGAAAGAGTGATGTAAGATCATCACTGATCTGCCATTGAGCTTGTACTGAACTAATGGGTGGTAATCAAGGAGGTCCTCTTGCTTTACACACATGTATTGTAGCTCTTCAACTACCTCCAGACAGTGGACACCCAAATCAAAAAGCTCCACAGCCTGCTGCCTCCCCACAACGAAGTAGACAGAATCATTCTGATTTACCAGAATTAATTTAATCCCACCCATGTGCAGACCTTCATCATCTTGTCCTAGGACAACATACATGCCCTTTTTGTACTTTGTGCCTTTGAAAGTGACCTCATTAGTGGCTACAGTTGTGTTATATGTGAAGTCAAATGCTGCAGTTGCTGCCTTGATTCTCTCATTGTAGTCACTGACATAGAAGTCAGTTCCTCTCTCAACCTGAATGACAGGTGGAAAAAGACTCCCAGCACTTAAGTATGCTTGAAGGAGCTGGTGTCTCTCTGCTAGAGTAGCACACAGGTTCTTAAAGTTGTGCAATTTTCTTGCACACTGTTTGAAGAATGTGTGCTTACTCTCAAATCTTAATGTCCAAAGTCGGATGAGAGGGCCAAACTTAAGTATAAGCTCTGGATAGTGGCAGAGATAGTGGTGCTTTGGTTTAAGGGGATGGTCTGGAAATAACTCAACTCTAGACTCGATATATTCTTCAATCAGTACATTCAAGTAGCCAACCTGATTGGCAGTAATTGTTGGTGAACATACATACCCAACTATTTCTCTCATGAGCAAAATCAACTTCCATACATCACTTTCAAGAGGATTCTTTATCCTGTCTCCAACCAACAGAGGAAATACTCTCAGCAAGCACCAATTTTGGACTGCATGACCACTTAACTTTTCACTACCTGGGCTGAACTCAGGAGGCTTGTCATGTGCTTCATTACCAAGATAGCTAAACTGGCTTATGCATCTATTCAACTCTACATAAGTGAAATGTTTCCCCTGGTTTACCAAGTGGTTAATGCATAATGCTAAGTCACAAGAAACAATGCCTTCAAAAAGGTCATGTCCAAGACACGGTGGAAGACCAGGCTGGCATACATGAAAATAACGCAACTGGTTGAATAGGGAGTCAAATTTTACACCACACACTGAGTCTGTGTTACTTGTTGTTAAGTCTTGTACATGTTGCTGATAGGACTGCTTTGTTCTTTTTGAACCAACTGATAATGGACTAGAATGAAATGTTTCTCTCTGTATGTCACAATATCTACAAAAGAATTTACTCCTGCTGAAATTTTCGAGAAAGCCACCAATGTTGTGAGACCCAAGATTATCCCCAGATATTGCACATACAGCACCTCTAATAACTGTCCCATCCCTCAAAACAATACCAATATCCTCTAGCTCCTTCAGGTCTTTTATCAATGGATTGAGAACCATTTCCTGCCCAAAATACTTAAAGTCTTGTTCTTTGCAGAGAAGAACAAGCTGCATGTGATCGATATTTGATCTGTTGTAAGGCAAAATGTCGCCTAGCGTTAGGTAGACTGCCAGGACCTTGTGTTTCTTTCGGCCACTACCCAAAGGGTTGGCCACCTCAAAAGAATCCTGGTAAAGAATTAAGGCTAAGGATGATGTGTCATTTTTAAGTAAGACGTTATCCGCAGTATTGTGTCCATCCCATATATCCTCAAACACATCTTGGGTAGAGGGACGAGAATGTGCTTTATCGTACTGCATTTTGAAAGCCTCAGATTCAAAAAGTGCCGAAAGAGTTTTCTTTATTGGTACATACTGCGCAAAGCAGTCTTTCCCCGAGTCATTAGTACCTAGATACACAGGCACCGGTTCAACATAGTTGAAGCTGTTTTTAAAGACCGTCTTGCGACACTGATCAGTACGTAAAACCGCATTGCCTGCTTTAAGTACATCTTCCTTTTTGAGCTCCTCAATTACATTTGTAATAGTGTCGTTAGGCACCCCAAGTACTGACAATTTGTCTTTGAGTTTAGAAAAGACATGTGACTGGGCAAGATTATGAATTTCTTGGACCTCTTCAATGATAGTCTGAATTACAGACGCAGGTAAAAGCAGTTTGGCCTGAAGCTTCAAATAGAACAATGACAAATTCTTCAAAAATAGTTCTTCATCCACACTAGCAAAAAGCTCATCTGATTCTGGCTCCTCATCATTATCAATTTGAGAGGTGGACGGCTGACTCACAGGTTGGGATGAGTTTTGGAATACTGCTTCATTTATATGTTCAGCTGTACTGTTTTTGTGCATTCTTGATATATGAGATGCAAATGTGGATTTTACACCAAATGTTTTCTCACAACCTCTAAAAGGACATTTTATTTCCCTGCCTTCTTGTATATGGCCTTTCAAATGATTAATGAACTCCTTCAAATTTGTACATTTAATCTGACAAAATTCAATCTGACATATAAATGTTGTGTCAGTCTGTTCAAATCTGTCAGTCATGCGAGACTTTTGATAACCCTTATGATCTCTGTATAAATGAGACTTGAAGGCAGCAAACTTTCCGAATGCACGGGAGCAGTCAGGTACACCACAGGTGAACAGGCAGTTTGGTGCATTACTGTGTAGTTTCATATGCTGGGTGAAACCAAGTATAGTATTACTCTCATGGCTACACTGTTTGCAGTGATACATTTCTGGGCTAGATTTTGGTTGTAACGATGACAAAGATAGTCAGACACAGCTCTATTGCCAGCTCTAACACTCTCACCAAGCAGGTGGAATTGGTCTCTGATTATCCGTGGTCTCTGCTCCGTGCCTTCAAGTTCTCTGACTGCCGGCCAGCACCTGGAGGAGGGAGGGGGAAACACAGAGGAACTGACTCAGACCGATAACCGTTTAACCGATAATCGACCGTTTAAACATTAACCGATTAATACTATCAGTTAAACGGTCTGCAAAAATTGCACGTGCCCTTTAACACGTGCCATGTGGGCCCTGAGCGCAGAGCAGGTCACTGTGACAGGCTGTAGCCACACCCATACACAAGCTGCATGCAACCTTCGAGTGATTTTCCTCCAAGTCCCCCATCCCCTCTGCCTATAAAGATCTATGACAACTGTTAACATCAGTAAAAACACAAAAACAAAAAAACAGTCAAGCATCAAGCTGCCATGTCCAGGGACCCCCATCCTGCATAAGATGAGTAAAACCTGGCCATTTCCATCACTGAGTCTTAGTAGTTAGCAGCAGGGCTGGTCACTTAGCATTTTCAGAAGGAGCACGTGTGCCCCTAAGTTGAAAAAACTAGGAGCACAAAAATAATTTTAGGGGCATGATAAAAAATGTATTAAATAATGCGTTTCTTCTTAACTCATTGAGTGCCAATGACGTCGATCGCGGTCAAAGTAAATAGTAACGTTCAGTGCCAATGACGTCGATCGGCGTCAAATGCGTTTTTTGACGGTGGGACGTGGATCAAAGCCTCAGGCATCTCCTGTACAAATATTGTAGCTATTGAAGGTGTATAACCTATTTTACGGACTCATTAGGTGGCGACAGTGCTCTCCAGATTAGAGAAAGGTCAGGAAAACAGCAGGAAAAAGCCCCGTGATGAAAGAGAAACCGCTCATGCTGCAGCCAGAGCCATATAGATTGCTCTGGCTGGAGCTGACGTTGGCTGCGAACAGCAGTCAATCCGCGCCCACAACTGAGCCTCTCTGTCTCTGCTGTATAGTTTCTGCACATGATTAGCCGCCAGAAAAGTAGCACCCGACGCCGAAGGGCCAAACCATTCTCAGCAGTCCGGTTTGGCTTTTCCGTGTCGCGCTGGGAGCCGGCGCACAAAAACGGAGCACTCCGAAAATAGACGCTGGGTGCGTGTTAGGCTGTGTGTTAGTGTGGGGAGGAGTTTGCAGCTGAGGGGGGGAGAGGGGGGTGGGGCACGCAGGGCACCACACAACTACACCACGTCACTACATCAGAAAATATTAGCTTCAGACTCAGTGAATGTGCTTGAAATGTTTTATTTCACAAAAGGCGGAATATCTCTGCTTCTAATTTGAAACGCCTGTTTTTGCTGAAAACAACCTATCTTCTCCGGCTCATAACTAAAGAACGGAAAATGGTATCAATAAACTTTTTTTTGCTGATGATACAATAGAGTCTCCTCGTTCTTTGTGCGTGTTCGGTGTTTACATAGTAATATCACACAATATTCTGTGGGCCTCGAGAAATCACTGAAAACGCTCTGAAACTCTGGCACTGGGAGCGTCCGTTCTCCAAAAGTGGCTTGCACTCAATGAGTTAATAAAGGGATATTAGGAGCATTCAACGTTATCTGTTGCTGTGGCTTCTGTCCCGCTAGCGCTAGCTTCTTCAGCTAATGATAACGTTACATCTTCGTCTTCACCACCGTCTACTCCGGCTGAAGCTTAATTTTCTCCCACATTCGCCCATCTAAAATAATGCTTAATGGTAGAGATGCACCGATTGCCATTTTCTTGGCCGGTTCCGATTTCCGATTTTTGAATAGTCTGACTTGCCGATACCGATTTTGGCCCTATTCCGATTTTATTTCTAAGAACAATAATTGACGGGTAATTTTTTGATTTTTTGATTTTTTTTTTTACTTTGCTTTAATAGAAAATTAAGATTCATGTGTCACATTTCTTATCATTTGCATGAGGTAGGACGATCTCACTCAAAAACATCTAAAAATAAAAGTGTTCCAGGTTACTGGACAGAGCTTTTCTTTTTTGTCTAAATACAATGAATATAAAACAATTAATTCCAGTAGGCTATATCCCACAGCTATCATGCATTTACTTTTCCAAAAGAAAAAAGGTGCAACAGAACAGGGGCTCCAGATGGAAAGTAGCCTATAGCTAAATCTGTTACAAAGCATCTCTTCCCCTATGGGGTTTAATGTTTTTTTGTATATGTCCCTGCCAAATAAACGAATAAAATAAAATAAATAAACATCAAAATGTTATCCATGGACAAGGAGTTTATAGCCTATAGGTCTGGAGAGGAGGGTGAGGTCCGCCCACGTGTCTGCAGCCAGGTACTCTTGGGTCTGGAGCCCAGACCTTCGAAGCCATGCCCACTCTACAGTTGTGGATTTGGCTGTTCTTGAGTAGATGAGGAAATGAGTTTGAGTTGACTCAGTTTGAATATCAGAAGTTTACACACAGAGTCCGTTTTTTTAAATCCGCCATCTGAAAAAAAAATCATCGCGCACACAAAACCTTGCCCATGCGTTTTATTATTATGTTCGTCGTTCTATTCGCAATACGAAACAAATAGTCCTCTCCTCTATCCACCGGGGTGAAATTGGTTTTATATTCGATATTCGCCTGTTTTACCCGTTTCTAGAGCAGCAGCAGCTGATCTGCAGCAGGCAGCGGTGATGTGGACAGCAGCTGGTAGTACCTTCACTTCGCCAAGCCGGCTGTGTTGCGCTGTGGCCGGGGAGAGAGAGGGGCCGGTGAGGTGAAACGAGCCGCTCAGACTGGAGTGGACTCCAGCCGAGCGGGACTCGGCAACGTACCCTGCCCCTCCGTCGCTTATTTTCAACTTGCATGAGTGTGACAAACTGTCAAATTTCCACAATGAGGAGGACATGCTGGCGTGTTTCCTTTTGGCTGCTTGGGGTGCGCGCACGTCACAAATCGGCTATGTGGACTCCCTCTCTCTGTCTCTCTCTAGTTTTGTTTCCGCTGAGATCACGTGCTTTTTTTCACCAGTCACCATTGGTTCAAGGCAACGCTGTGTTACCTTCAAGTGAACTGGGACACAGGCTCTCAACTTTAATGCCGGTCTGATTTTTAACGCTCTGAAAAAATAAATATATATATTGAAGGTGGAATTCTGTACTCGCACACGTGCCCCAAAAGGCATTTTACAATTCGCACTGTTCTATTTTTAGTCGCATATGCGAGTAAAACGGGCGCAGTCACCAGCCCTGGTTAGCAGTAGTATTGTACTCACCGTGCAAAGTTCTTGTCTCCTCACTTAGAGTCCCACACTGTGATGGCATAACTCGTACTGAGACCACATCGACCAGAATCTTCCCATTCACTGCAAGAGAGAGAGAAAGTGAGCACAGTTCAGCTAGCTCTGTCTCACCTCTGCAATCTGTTCCTGTACTGTTTTACTTATTTTAACCATTTTAGTAATATTCACTGGTTTAAACTGCACCTTGTATTTTCTTATAAACAGCATATTGTAAATGGCACTTCAATTGGCAATAACATATTCAGTAATAAACATTACATCCGTCACAAAACAAATTCAAAACACCATATTACACCTTCAACTGTGTTACAGGATGAGCTGCTAACCAGTTTAACTATGCCCTTCTGCAAATTATACCTGCTGGCTGGCATATAAACCTCTCTATAGCCACTCCAACTACAGGCTAAGCCCAGACTTAAACATGTGAGCATTGCAGGTCTGACTTGGCTTAAACACTGAAGACAAATAGCATTATTATTGACAAGACACAGTAACATAAACAACGTGGTTAGTGGTTAGCTCACTAGCTAGCGCCAAATGAATACCACATTCACTCATACTTTAACAGATAGGCATCTCCCGGCCCCACATTCACATTTCCATCGTATAAATCTATGTTGTTGCCCTAACAGTCCTTGCCTGCATGTGCACAAAGATTAAACAGGTCCGTTTTGTTTTGATCAGTTAAACTAGCTAGTTAACTAGCTTAACTGATCAAAACAAAACGGCGGCTACGTTGGGCTAGCTAATGCTAGGTCGCAGCCCATGTGTCCCACTTTACATCGCAACAGAGAATATAATGCTACACACCCACACACAATATAAAAGTAACGTTTTAAAGCTCTCACCAGTCACCAAGCTGAAATAAATGTCCCTCATTCCCATTTCCCACAGTGCGACACGTACACTTCTCTTACTTGGCTAGCTTCTTCTTCTACTAATGTTTAACGGCAGTTGGCAAACAACTTGGTACATCACCGCCACCTTCTGAAATGGAGTGTGAATCAGAACTGACTTCTAAAACACTATCCTGGCTATATTATTCTTCTATTTAGTCCAGTTTCCTCTAAAAATGAAAACATAGCCCTATACCCCACATTCCCTGAATTAAAATAGTTATTTTAACTCCAGCTTGATGCAATTGCACTCCGCTAGCTGCTGATTTACTCCACAAAGTGAAACCATTTTCAAAATACGCGTTATTTTGATAAACTGACCTTACAACGGGGCTCTATAGAGTTACGTGTGTCTAGTAACATTATTAACACATCATAAAGATAGCGCTGTTTCTGATAGTTTGCTAAAATACTAGTGCTAATCTGTTAGCGAGCTATTGGCGAGCTTTTCTTCTGCTGCTTTTAATAGCTATGCAGCAGACTAGATGCCTTGCGGCACATTGCTGCCTCTCACTGGTTGGAGATATTACTGTTTCTGCTTGCTGATCTGTGGTTGTAGGCTACGTAACCTCGCGTCACCAGGCTCTTCTCGGCGAGAAAGAGCCTGGCTCCCGCCCACAATTGATTTTGTCACCCTACTGGGTCCGGCCTAGAGCCCGCCCTAGACCGGATGGCAGCGTTTCTAGCTCGTCAACTTTCACGTTAACTTGACAATTTGACCCAAGTATCAGAATCCTCTTTCACCGTTTTGACCGGTGTGTCAGGCGGTGGTGGCGGAGATGCCATATTGCATGAACGTTTTGTTTTATGTAACGCTAGCTTTGTTTTGATCAGACTCTAGTTTAGGTAACATCACCGCGTCAAGCTAAGTTGTTAGGCGCATTGCCATCCGGTGTTAATTCTGGGTCCGGGGTTTACGCCCCCATGACAAAAAGCGGGGTGGAAGGTGCCCAGACTAAGGCTACGTGACATCCATTTGAAGGAACGCTAAATTAACTCTGCCAGTTCTGACTTATACCATATAATGTCACGGTAAGCGATATTTTCCCCAAGATGGATTGGCGAAGGCATGACCCGTCCACCTTGACCAAGCTGGGCAAGAAATATCACTCACAGTAACGTTTACAAGTCGGCAGGGAATGTTACAGTGCGAACCTTTCATGCAGAATAAGGTTACATACACATTATCAAATATAATGCAAATCGTTATGGGTTAAAATATTGAACTTACCGAGGAGCAGAGGCGAACTTAGGACGAGGCGGGTAGACTAATAATAATGGCGTCTCTCCAGAAAGTTTCTGTTCACATTAGCTCCACCCATACTTTCCATGTGCCGCCAAAAAACACATTCAATTATTGTATTATGGTAGAAAATACAGTCAAAACACTCACCTGTTGTAAATGTGTTTATGCTGACTGTAAATACACCGGTAATGAATTGTAGTTGGTTTGTGAACCCATAATGCATTGCAAACTACAATTAAAGAATGTAAACTGATTAAACAACAACTGATTGTAAAATTTTACTGTAGAAACTACAGCAATTTGTTACAGTGTAGTTGTGGTTGTAGTAGAAAATGGACTCAAGTAAAATAAATAAATAACAAGTAACAAGTTTGAACTGTCATTGTATTCATGTAAATATAAGTCGACACATTTCTGAATATGTTTTTCTGCACCAGTGTGAGCTCCTGTGAGGAGGTTATGGTGGTTGTCATGTTCAAGCCCCCAGGAACAGCAAGGGCACGGGAAGCTAGGAGCGGAGGGCTCCCTGCCCCCCTGGTGGCAAGAGATGGAATTTTCGAAATTGTTGGATTTGACTGTCCTGTGTTTCTGTGCATGAGTCTGTGCTGTGTACTGGATATCTTGTCCATAGATGATCTTTGCTCAACGCAGTGGTTCTTGGGTACAAAAAGGCAGGGCCGTAGCCAGGGATTTTGGGCCCCATGAAAGGATATCACATCGGGCCCACGGATGCCGCCGTCCGAAGGGCGGCGCCGGAAAATTTTGGCCATTTGAAGCCCAATTTAGAGGAATATCTAATTTTAAATGAATATTCAGCTCAGCTTAGAGACTATTGTAATGTCATTATTTGCCTTTTCTCAATCACCTCTATATCACCTATACCAGCTCTCCTTGCCCTGTTGAATCATCCTGCTCTCTTTCTGCCCTGAATACACCACAGTGAACAAAGAAATGCTCTCACTAAACTAATGACTAGAAAGAATAGTGATACACATATGGAGTCCAACAGGAGTCTTTTATTATTAACATGAGAAAATTTCCCTACGGTTCATTTTTTTAGGGCCCCTGTCAGTCAAAGGCCCTTGGAATCGTTCACACTTTCCTCCCTCTAGCTACGGCCCTGCAAATAGGATCCACACAATGCCAAGCGTGCACTCTGGGAAATTAAGTTTTGTTTACTTATCCTCACGTTGAAACTAGTGTTTACATAGCTGTGTTTACTTTGTTCACGGAGTCGGAGACAAAAATGATGACTCTGCCAGTCAAATCCCAGCTTTGTGAAGAGAAAGAGATACAAGATGAAAAGACTGACAAAAAAGAAAGAGAAGATGGGAGGAATAGCAGGTTGGCTATCACTGTCCCTGATTCCTGAGGGTAAATTGAGTAATGCTGCCGTTGTTGGAAGACATACATGTAGGCTATAGGCTAAATTGAGACATTAAATAGGAATAAGACAATAAAATAGAACTATTGAGTAAGAAGTGAGAATAGGCTTTGTATGGTAGGCTACTTTAGATAATATTATATACAGTTGTGTGAGTAATAATACCAATAATAAATGCAAGGTGCATTAAGTTCCAGTTATTGTAAGTATTGCCCTAGTGGGCAACGCTATTGTTATCGAGTTTTTGCTCTCAAATGTCTTAAAATGTATGTGCACATATTTAGATCAGGGAAATCTAAATTTGCTCTCCAACCCCCCCAGCAAACTCAGTTTTTTGGACGTCTGTATTTCTAAAACCCTGTGTTAATTAACAGTGGCGTGTGCTGTAGACTAGAGCCAATACAATACGTTTTTATAACTTTTTTTTTAAGAAAAGCTGGTCCACCCAATTTTGTACAAAACAAAAACAAAATGCATTAAAAAACAGTTTGTGCTTCCTGGCTCTAATCTTATTTCATAAGCACTCTCTTCAAAAGTGTTTGATTTTCATCATAATCTGGTTTTCCATAATAATACGTTTTTATGCCTGTGTTGCTGTCTGTTGTAGTGTAAACTGATCTAAAGGGAGAGCAGGTGGTTACATGAAAGTGAGTGAGAAGAGGAGAAGATACTGAATAATGACATCACAACAGTCTAATCCTAATGTTAATTTAAAATTAAATATTCCTCTAAATATGGCTAAAAGTCCAAAAAACGTCAAATCCCTACATTGCAGCACGCCCTACTTAATAATAGTTCCAGCGCACCTGCTCTGGGGTCTCGTTTATCAATGTGTGTGTAGAATCCCCTTCTAAAACTATGACTAACTTGCCCAGAGACCGTCTACTAAAACTATGACTAACTTGTTCAGTGACCGTAGCCTAATTTATACTTATTGAAAAGTGTCGCTCAACACATGGTCACAGACAATAAAGAAAGTGTCGCTCATGTTGCTGCATTTATGCTTCTCTCCTCGGCTCAACAGTCACGTGACACTCGGAAGCTATAAAGAACTTGTGCAGACAGTCAAGAGAGGGAATGCTGTATGCTGGTTTGTTTTGCGCTAGACAAACAAACCAGCATACAGCTGACTGGCAGAGATTAAGAAGCTTGATCCGCGCTCATCTCTCTCTGTCTCGCTCCCCCCCCCCCCCATCAACATATAAAAGATAAAAGCCTGCCAGGTCTTAGTGAGGTCCCAGTATAGGTCACAAGTCCCGCCTCTGCCATGTTAGTGGATCCAGCCAGTCTCAAGCCTTACTGGCAGGTTCCCTCATCACAGCCTTGCATATGTGTGTTCTGGAATAACAAGTTGCGTAACGTTAGGACCAGACGGTTTCCCTTTGATGTGTGGTGATGGGACCGCAATAAAAAGATGGTTTGGAGAAAAGTGCGCGAGGAAGTAACATGGTTCAGAAAATAGTTGTATTACTCCAGCTAACATTATCAGTTTTAACGGGTGTAAGCTAACAACTTGTTCAAGCTAACCGCCTGTTCAAAGTAATGCAGTAAAACATGTGTTAGCTTGTCAAATCAAAATGCCACGTAAACATTAGCTAATCAATACAGACCTGCAACGATCAGTTCATTGGATAATTTCCCCCGTATGACGATGTTACATTGCCCAGCTGGAGAAGCTAAGAATGTGGCTGCTACAGTATTGAGCTGAGATGACCGGCTGGCCCCAGTTCCTCCTCAATCTCTGACATGAAAATCAGATTTCCATACAGGCATCATTTTGATAAGCTGACCTCATAGTGTGACTCTATATGGTTACTTTTGGCAAGACAAAAATCATTAGAACTTGAAGTGCCATCTTTACAGAGCACGGACGCCGTGTTTATTTCTGCGTCTTCAAAATCCATTTAAAATCAAGATCATATTCTTCATATATCTGTATCCACCATATTTCCATATTAAACATTTCTATATCAACAATAACAACCATACATACATACATGCGCTTTAACTAAAACTGTAAAATCACGTTTCAGTCACATATGTACATATTCCACTGTAATATACTACAAACTGGTCTTTACTTTTAAACAGTAGCTATAGTTTACTTTCCTGACTGAAAATAAGTTGTTTCAACTATCAGTATTTTGGCACTAATGATAACTTTAAATGAAATACTATTTGGAAGAAAACAAATAAATTGGTACTTTATGAATTCCCTCTTAGTTGTTTTAAACCACAATTACATACCTGCGGAGCAGTAAGAAATGACACGAGTTATTCAGTGTGCAACGTTTATTTCTGCATCTGACCTCTGACTTGTCTGACGTCACTGACACGGCATGAGTTGGCTTTCCTACTGAACCTGGTATTACAGCGACACCTGCTGTCACAAGTAGTAGCATTTGAACCAAATGTACTATAAAAAGAATATATAGAGAGACAAACTTATAAAGTAGCTAGTGATTTAAATAAAAAATAAGGGGGTGTCGGCTTTTATTCAACTTTTAATAAAGGCCATTTTCCAACCCTCTACATGCGCAAAACTAGAACCAGCAGCAGCTATGTAAAAAAGAAAGTTCAGAGGGGCGGGGCCGGGGACCTTACACAGGTTCCAACCCAACAGAGCTACTGCGCAGAATCTGGTTCACTAAATCCGAGGTATTTTGGCCTCACAAGAGCATATTGGGAGGAGGCTGAATCGCAGTCTCCATAGTTAATATAGCTCAGTGCTCTCTCTCCCTCTCTCAAATACTAGATCTAATACCAAAACTATGCATGTCTCACAGGATCCTTACAAATGGGACAGCGTTGCTAAAGGAAATGAACAGGCTTTCATATAAGATAAGATACAACACTGAGGATATAGTAACAGCAGAGATATGATCATCCAAACACAAGTTTCCATAATTTTTGTGCCGAGTTTAGTCTCTCTGTTATCTCACTACCTACAATACAGACAACCATGGAACTCTGGACTCAATCAAATCTGACAATAAAAACTATTCTCAGATTTGGGTCTGAGAGACAAGCTCTCGATGTATCTGTTGTCGATTGTGAAGTCTAGAAGTGAAGGATGACATCAGAGCGACGCTATGCTGACCAGAGCAGGGCAGCACGTTCAACAACAGATACATCGAGAGCCTACAGTAGCTTTATTTGTATAGTACATTTCATACACTGAGACAATCCAAAGTGCTTTACAGAGTAATACAAATACTGTAAAGTAAAAAACAAATACAATACAATGTGCAAAGCTACAAATGAGATCCACAAGATAAAATACTTAAAAAGTAAACTATACAGAGAGATTATAGAGACTAAGTTGTCAAAGTAGCCTGTTAGCCTAGCAGCTAACTAACTACACCTTTGTACTACAGTAATTCGAAATCGCATTTACCAAATGTAAAAACACTGATAAACGGATTAAACAAATGTAATGTTACCTTAATTTAATTAAGTTTTAGTGAGGTACAGTCATGACTTTAATTTCAGTTATATTCTATTCTATTAACAGATATCTCACTAGGTAATGTAGGCTGCTGCTCCAGTAACAACACATACTTTACAGAATGACGAGTTCAAATGCGAGTTCAAATGTTCAAAATAAGTTGCAAGGATTTGTGAGATAAAACATATCGCTGTTTGTGTTTATTTGTTTTCAGCCTCTCTTCGTTTTTTCCGGTCTTTGCTGCTGAAGTTGGAAGAGTTGGTTAAGAGTGAGCAGCAGAATGGGGAACTGCTTCAGCAGGCTGCAGGCTAACCCTAACCAGAGATCATCACAGTGTGGTAGGTGGTCAATTTTTCCTTCAGTAAGGTTAACTTCAGTAAGTGTTGTTAAAACAGACTATATATTTTTCATAGGTTTTTCTTCTATGTATTTATTAATTTTCTTTGTGGCCCAGGACTTGTACAGCTCTGTCTGCCCACAGCAGAAACAGAGCAGAAATCGTTCACTCGTGCCTCTGTTTGGCCTTCTGGGTGGAAACTGCACAGGCACAAACTTAGAAATCGTGTTCCTCAAGGTCTGGATGTTTTAATGTGGTGTTTTGGAGGGATTTCTGACCCTTTTTATCCATTCTTGAGTGTCCCAAATTAAATATTGCACCAAATCTGTGTAACAAATGGGATAAACACAAAATATTATTAGACATATTTGAGCATGGGGATGGCCAGCACGTCATAATATTCTAACCCCAATAGATAAACGTTCAACATTTGAATACACGCCTGACCAAAACACGTTTGTTACAGATCTACCTATCTAAAAATTTACACACAGTGCTGAGCTTAGGGATGAACGAGTACACCGTTATCTCTGTATCTGTTTAGCCAACAAATTATCTGTATCCATATCTGTACTTGGATGGGTGTGGCTTAAATCAAAACTGGGCAGGGTTTCAACTGAAAGTGGGTGTGGCTTAAGTTTTGTTTGTTTGTGGTTGTTGTTGTTGGCAATGCAACGTGCCGAGATGCCACCAAAATGTTCAAAGTATGGTTAAGGTATCAAATGAAGTACTCTATTTGTATCTGTATCATTTTAAGGAGAATGGTATTGTCATTTTTTTTACGATACCCAGCCCTAATCACGAGTACGGATATTGACACATTGTACTCGAATGATACTCGTACTCATAAAAAGTACATTATGTGTACCGGATACTTGTTTCATCAGAGTATTCGGATCGTTCCTAGCTGAGCTGCATCTCAAATTGATATTCATGTTGCCAGCTTTCAGATGATGTATACCACTTCTATGTGTCATATTATTGTTGACCTGCTTTCTCATTCTGAAGATCCCTGCCCCCCCTAAAAAAAAAAGCAGACAACAATTGATGCCTCGTAGGGAGGGTGTAGTGGAAGAAGTTAAAGCAACTACGAGCAAGATTTTCGATTGTTATTAAACAGTCTAAATGTAATATTGATTCCTCACATCTTGCCTCAGATAGTAGATGAGACCAAAGCTGAGTGAATCAGCGAGTACTGTCTTGATGATTATAGTCTGTGTGCAGGCCAGACAGATCCGGAAGTGAAACGAAACTGTTTACGGCAGCCACTTCGGCCATAACCACAAAATGACTTTCAAACAAACTGTTAGAATATAGCGAGAGATGTATATTTTAAATAGGTAAAGTTTTATATAACTCGCCTGTTTGGAGTAAAATAGATGATAGAAAAGGGAGTGATTGACAGATCGCCTGTCTAGTGATCTTGCAGCTTGCCGATCACGGACCAATAGCAGCGGAGCAGCGGCTCTGGGAAACCCCCATCTCACGTGAGCTGCGGAAGGACTCAACCCATTCCCTCCCACTCTGCAGATGAAAAATCAAGATGGCGACAGCCAACGAATCAACTCCAAATGGGAGACCAAAATGAATGGGATAGCTTTGTCCATATGTCTTTGTCCATATTTTTATTGTATTGTATTGTGTATTGTTCAGCTTGCTCGATAGATGCTATGTAGCGATTTTGGTGAAAATCGGTATAACAGTCTAGGAAAAGATGTCAAAAATGTGTTTTCCAAACTTTTCAAAATATCTAAAAAAAATTCCAGGAGGACGTTGAGGGTCCCAGTGAGAAAGATGTAAAGCAGGTTCACCTGAACAAGTGGAAAAAAATTGGTTGAAAATCGGACAAACGGTGTGGAAGTTATGGGGCCCTATCTTCCCCTGGCCTTAAAATAGCGTTTAACGCCAGGCGCAGTGCTATTAGTGGGCGTGGTCAGGCGCAGTCCCTATTTCCCCCTCATTCGCTAAACCCGGCCTTAACCATTTAACCACGCCTTTTCGGCATAGAATCAGGGGCGGACTGCATAATCGGGCACGTCGGGCAAATGCCCGGTGGCCTGGCCTGGCCTGGCCTGCAAAAAAAAAAAAAAAGGCGCCGCCTGGTTTACTAGTGGTTTTGTTACTTTATTCAGGGTTAAAGTGGGTGCATCTCATTGTAAAATTGGACTTGGCCCAAATTGGGCTTCAAACGGCCCAAATCGGGCTTCAAACGCCCCAAATCTGGCTTTAAACGACCCAAATTGGGCTTCAAACGGCCCAAATCTGGCTTCAAACGGCCCAAATTGGGCTTCAAACGGCCCAAATTGAGTTTCAAACGGCCCAAATTTTTCGCCCGCGCCCTTCGGACGCCGGCACGCACGTCGTCCCGTATCGGCCTGGCCTGCTTGGTATCTAATGCCCGGCCTGAATTATGATCCCAGTCCGCCCCTGCATATAATTATTCACAATTGTAGTCATTGGTGAACTGCAGTTACACAATGACATTCTTCCTTTTGAAGCTACAATCCACTTGATCCAGTCCGGTTGCGGCTGCATGCTGTCATCTCTTCATGCCAATTTGGATATCTCAGCAGATCACAGATCATAGCCTGAATAAAACAATTCAACCTACAGCCAGGCAAATACAGATCTGTTCAGCAGGGCTGATGCGGTCTCCCTGTAGCCTACAATATGGAACGTTAACTATCGGTGACATTCCTGATACCATCCAATTCCATGATCTTTATGTTGTAAACACATAACTTTCACAATAGTAAACAAGCACCCCCATGATGCTCCTGCGCATCACAGCACAGGCTAAATGATGCGACATAAATATACATTATAGTCATGGCATAAATGTGTTTTTGTTGAAAAAGTACGTGTCAAGTAAGCTAAGTCTTCTTGGAGCAGACAGACATCACAGTATCGTGGTACGGTTGTCACTCGTCTATACCATGTTGTATTTGCGACGGATATATATGCCACCTGGATTACATGTTTCACATAGAGTTGTGTTTTGATTTTTATGTTTTATTTTGTCCAATATTGAAATGTTCTAGAATTGTATGTTGTGTTAACATAAATATTATTTATATCTACCACTTAAGCTGCGTTCACACCGACCTATTAAAAATTTTCGCTGGCATCGAGTTTACATACAAAGTCAATGCAAACGAGCGATTGAGCGTATATTCGCCCGGGAGAAAAATCGCTGGGCGTCCGAGCAACAGAGACAGAGCGATAGGGAGAAAATACGCTCGTCGCCCCAGATGAAATATCCCAACTTGAGCGAAAATACGCTGGCATCAGTCGCTCGCTGTTCAACCCTGATTGGCTGCCGTGTGAGAGCGAGTCAAGGATCACACTGGCTTGGAACAAACCGCTGGTTTATTGTGTGGCAACAAACCGCATTAACAGGCTGACAGCTGACATGAAGTGAAGTCTGTACTACCGGTATGGAGCTCACGTTAGGAGCATGCTGATAGGCTTAGCTTGTAAACATCTACGGTGGCTCGTAGTGGACAAACATCATGACATTGCGTGACGTTATAGCCCCTACATGTCCGTCAATTCGTGTGCCTGTTGATGAGCGATTTAAACAGAGCGACAGAGAGCGATTCCAAAGGGTTGAATCAAGCGACAGAGCGAAAAATAAATATCTCGGTGTGAACACAGCTTTAGCCTAACCTGACGCTGCCAGATTGATGAGTTTGCTTCACATTCTGTTTCACAAACGACATCCATCTGGATTTGGTCAAGCTACCCTGCTGAAGAGGGCGGTCACTTTTTTCAAGCTACTTGGCAGGTGATTGGATGGACCGTCTGTCTGTCACCGTCTGGGCGTGCCAACGCCAACCAATCAGATCGACTTGCCTTCATGACGTAGCCTCGCCTGGTAAACACGAACGGCTAGGACTACAATTGCTAATTAGTTAGCATGGAGGTCGCAGATTTTTTGCTGTTTTTGTAAGTGTATATTGGGTGCAACCATTGACTATTCAATTTGCCAAAAGAAAGAAGAATTACTGCAGATGTCTGACTGAGGATAAAGTGCAGGTAGGCCATTTTGCACGTTAAATGTAACTGATTGGATTACCGTAACTGATGTTACGCTAACGTTAGCAACATTTGGAGGTTGGGGTGCTACGTCTGATGATTATTGATTTGATGTTAACATTAACAGCGATTCATGACACACGTGTAGTCGCAGACTGTAGTTCAATCATGGAAGACCAAATAAGGCATTAATAGAGCACCCCATGCTGTCATACCCCTCAGCCCAAATGACGTCACTAAATGACGTCACCATCTCCGACGCCACCTTCTCCATGACGTCCCAAATGACATCAGTTATGACATCATAAATGACATCATAAATGACATCAGTTATGACATCATAAATGCCCTTCTCCCAAATGACATCAGTTATGACATCATAAATGACATCATAAATGCCCTTCTCCTGGTACTATATAAAGCCCCCATCACCACAGCTTAAATCACACTTGTGCAGTCATCACTCACCTTGTGTCAGCATCACGCATTCATCCAGCATCTCCAGAGCAAAAAGCTTCATTCAGTCCAGCACCATGTCCGAGTCCGAAAACGAGCAGCAAGTTTCAGCTCCACCGTGGACGCTTTCCTCCAGAGCACATTCAACGCCCCGGCCAGCCTCGGGCAAATCCCCAATCCCCAGGCTCCATCTCCGGGCGTCACAGGCGTCTCATGGGACCCTCCCCTCACCAGGGGCCGCGGCCGCAAAAGAAGATCCAACGTCAAGGAGGTCCTCGTCTCGCCTGGATCTCAGTCCGCACAGCACTCCGGAGGCCGCGGCCGCGGCAAAAGAGCCCAGAAGTCCACCTCCCCCGGATCTCAGTCCGCACAGCACTCCGGAGGCCGTGGCCGCAGCAAAAGAGCCCGGGTGGTCCCCTCCCGGGGGGGTCCTCCCTTCAACAACCGGGCTGCTGTCCTCATCAGCCATGCGTCCTACATCCATCCAGAGCAAGCTGCTATATCATCAGCCCAAAGATGCCTCCTTCCATGATTGGTAGGAAGTATTAATGCATTTCGTTGGTGGCGGTCTTCTCTCCCAATCCCCGTTTGGTGCCCATGCCCGGGCAATTTGCATATAACCCCATAAGTGTCCTTGCCATTGCTTAACCTCAGTCAGCCCACGTCCTGACAATTTGCACAACCCATCATCCCTGCATTCTGCTTAAACATCAGTCAGCCCATGTCCTGACAAGTCAGCCCCCGTCCTGACAATTTGCTCAACCCATTATCTCTGCATTCTGCTTAAACCTGTCAGCCCACGTCCCGAGAAGTCAGTCCCCATCCTGACAACTTGCTCAACCCATTATCCCTGCATCCTGCTTAAACTTCAGTCAGCCCACGTCCTGACAAGTCAGCCAATGTCCCGACAATCTGCATAACCCATCATTCCGGCATTTGCATAAACCTCAATCAGCCCTTGGCCCCCTTTTCCTCATCTCTCCCCATCATCACATGACAGGATCCTGGTTCATCCTTCACTTCAAGACCACACTCCAGAAATGCAACATCCCTGCAGAGAACTATTCCAGTCACTCCTTCAGGATCGGAGCAGCCACATCAGCAGCCATGCAGGGGGCGTCCTCCGCCTCCCTTCAACAACTGGGGCGCTGGTCCTCATCCGCCTATGCATCTTTCATTCGACCAGAGCAAGACACCATATTATCAGCCCAAAGATCCCTCCTTCCATGACTAAAGAGGCAACAAGCACTTCGTTGGTGGTGATCAAACTCTCCTTTTCCTCATCAATGCGCCCATGCCCGGGCTATCCACATCCACGCCCTTGCAACCCCGCTTTGCCTTAAAAAACCCCGGTCAGCCCCTCATCTCCCGACATGCCTAAATTCTCCCCCCGTCAGCCCACGACCTGACTAAAGCATACCCCAGGCGAGCTCCATGACCCCCGTTTTCACTCTCCCAGTTCCTGAAATAACTTTAAATTCCTTTGGGGGATGTCCTATCTCATACAGCACTGACGCCCCTCTCTCATAAGCAAGAGGAGCGTCACATCATGGAGTCATACGCCATACTCAAACCGTCTATTCTGATTCAATAAAGTTTGTTAAAATTATATTAAGAGTCTCTCATGATTGAAGTGTAGTCGCAGACTGTAGTTCAATCATGGAAGACCAAATAAGGCATTAATAGAGCACCCCATGCTGTCATACCCCTCAGCCCAAATGACGTCACTAAATGACGTCACCATCTCCGACGCCACCTTCTCCATGACGTCCCAAATGACATCAGTTATGACATCATAAATGACATCATAAATGACATCAGTTATGACATCATAAATGCCCTTCTCCCAAATGACATCAGTTATGACATCATAAATGACATCATAAATGCCCTTCTCCTGGTACTATATAAAGCCCCCATCACCACAGCTTAAATCACACTTGTGCAGTCATCACTCACCTTGTGTCAGCATCACGCATTCATCCAGCATCTCCAGAGCAAAAAGCTTCATCCCACCACCTCCCCAGATCACCACCAATGTCATGACTCCTGTTGGAAACAAATCCCCTTAGGGGGGATGTCCTATCTCATACAGCACTGACGCCCCTCTCTCATAAGCAAGAGGAGCGTCACATCATGGAGTCATACGCCATACTCAAACCGTCTATTCTGATTCAATAAAGTTTGTTAAAATTATATTAAGAGTCTCTCATGATTGAAATATCGTTGTTCGTTTCTTCAGGGAACTGATGACACGATATGACACCGAGTGGCACGCACCCTGGACTGGCCTGGACGGCTAACGTCATGGAGACGCAACGCTCTCTAGCCTTTATGATCATGGCAATCAGAATCAGAATCAGAAAGACTTTAATGATCCCCGGGGGTAAATTGGGACAAGTTACAGTAGCTCGCTCAATAACAACCAAAACAATCAATAACAACCAAATACTTTGATACAATATAATGATTTAACGCTACTATTTAGCATTAAGGACTGGTGAATTTTAGCATATCTGTCAGTGGAATGGTAGATGTTTACGCATGACTGGAGAATGTTATTTGCTACTTTTGTGATAATAAACTAAACGGAGAAAAGACGGCCGTGTGGTGTTGTTGTTACATAATCTGCTGGTCTTGAGGCACGATTGGGTAAAATGATAAAATGATGTAAATTCATAAAGATGTTTATGTCAGAGATGAATCTGCGAAAGGGAGCTGCCTGGAGCCCAGAGGACGTCAACGGAGAAGAGGAAAAGCACCCTTTAGGTTACACCATGCAGCATTTGGATATAATCTAGTATTGGCTCCCATGCCGTTAGTTTGTTTACCCCCTATCTAAAGAAAGTACAAGTGCAAAATCTTAAGCTATGTTCTATCGATAAACCAATTTCTCGAGTAACATCCTGTTATCCTGAGATCTTTAATCTCGCCTGTATAACATAATATGTCACTCGGACACCAACGTGAGTTAACGTGGTTTATTAAACAGCAGCAAACATTCCAATCATAGCAGAATACACTTCAGCTAGCAGTAGGGACAATACATCACACTGATCTTTGCAGTTCTGTGTTGATTAGCTAATATTTCAGTGGCATTTTGATTAACGTTATGATTTATTTCTATTTGGAACAAAAATGATGGTTTAACAGATTGCATGTTTACTGGGCTGTGGTGAGAAGGGCTTTGTGTTTGTGTGACTTGCGTGAATGGCTAACTGCTAGCCATTCACTAGCCTACAGCTAGCTGATGGCTGCTATGTTCTCCCAGCCTAGCAACCGTCTGAAGGCTATCTCCCCAAATTCTACAACAATGTCTTGTTTACTAACGTTCATAGTTGATAACGTTACAGCAATACAGTTACGGTTTCGTACTCACTGTAAGATCAAGTGTTTAACGTTTATGTTAGCTTATTGTTTTGAATAGAATGTTTGACTAGCTCACTGGAGCTAGCCTCGGTAGCCGCCGCCATGTTGAATAGTGAAAGAACTACAAACGTCCAGCGCCTCTCGGTGGCGTCACATCCGGTCTCGCAAAGCCCGCCCTTAGCTCACGCTGATTGGTGCGCCTGCGTGGCGGCCGGTTTGAACGCCTCTCTGAGGCCAGGGCCAGACTGAGGTGGATTGTGAATTTGTGGAACAATGCCGCCCCCGTCTGGTGGAGTCAGGCTAGCTTTAGCCTACTTTGGTTGCTGATTTGGTTGCTATTTCTTGTCAAAATGTATTAGTCTCAATGCATGCTGGGAGATTTCACATGTGTGTCTGTGTATGGCTTTGGTAGGGGAGTCGGCGCACTGAATAAGGCCTGGTTTTGAAAAGTGCTAAGCGCTAAATTAATGTGGGGAAGATAGCGTTTAAGGCCGAAACGCCCATTCTGGCCCATTCAGGCACTGTGCCACGCCTCTTTCGGCGTAAAGCGCATTTCGGGGCCTAAAAACATGATACTATCTTCCCGAGTCAGGCGCAAAGCGCGTTTTTTTGCGTTTAACGCCAGTTTAGCGGCCAGGGGGAAGATAGGGCCCATGGCCTTTAACATACAACCTCTAAATATAGCGCCACCTTCAGGCCGATTTGAAAAAATATTTCTTGAGCAGAAACTAGCCACGCCCACTTTGGCATCTGCGGCACCCCCCCTTTGCTCAAATCACACAATAGCATGTCCGAAACGCCATTCGAGATGAGATTGAGCAGTTTGGGACTGATTATGCGAATGGAATTGATTTACCGCTATTACATGCTTACACCATAGACCCCACCCACTTTCACCAATGACGACAAAACTTCTGATTTTGACTAGGACATCCTCCTTGATATATCTGCCAAGTATCTGCTTGCAAATCAGACAAACGGCATGGAAGTTATGGCCTTTAACGTAAAACCTTTAATTATAGCGACACCTTCTGGCCAACTCGAAAAATACTTTTTTGAGCAGAAACTAGCCACCAATATCTGTCATTGTGCCAAATTCTTGAACCCCTAATAAACCAGCACAAAAACAATAGGGCTTCAGCCACATCGGAGCTTGAACCCCTAACAAAGCGTCAATTGCTGATTTGAGTGTCGATTACCATGGCAATGAACGATTGAAGCTTCAAAGCATAATTTTTTTTTGGTCAGCCCTACAATACACCTGACTTGACTGGTGCTCACCTTGAATGGGCTAATATAAACTTTGGTACCAACACTGGCCCAAATGGTAAATAAATTGTTTGGTAGATTTTATGAATGAAACATCTTTCTGATTATTCTGGAATTCACACTACATATTTCTGTTTCAGTCCAAACTCCTGCCAGGACAGAGGAGACAGAGAGACGACATGTTTCTGTTTCAGTCCAATCTCCTGCCAGGACAGAGGACACTGACGCTGCTTCTCCTAAAGGCAAAGGTACTGTACTGTTTCATTGATTTTCATAATTTGGGATTAGCTTTTTTCTTTGTCTTTTTTACTTGAGGTTTAATAATAATTAAATAAAGATTTGGGTAACCCTTTATTTTACAGCTACCCTAGTTACATATGAACTATTTTGTAATTACACATGAACACCAAATGCAATTACACAGTAATTACCAATAGTTATAAATTAAGTTCATATGTAGTTACATTGTAACATACCTGTAAAATGGAGTGAGTCTATTCAACTATAGTTCATATGTAGTTACATGGTACCGGACCTGTAAAATGGAGTGAGTCTGTTCAACTGTAGTTCATATGTAGTTACATTGTAACAGACCTGTAAAGTGGAGTGAGTCTATTCAACTGTAGTTCATACAGTATGTAGTTACATTGTAACGGACCTGTAAAATGGAGTGAGTCTATTCAACTATAGTTATGTAGTTACATGGTACCGGACCTGTAAAATGGAGTGAGTCTGTTCAACTGTAGTTCATATGTAGTTACATTGTAACGGACCTGTAAAGTGGAGTGAGTCTATTCAACTGTAGTTCATACAGTATGTAGTTACATGTTACCGGACCTGTAAAGTGGAGTGAGTCTATTCAACTGTAGTTCATACAGTATGTAGTTACATGGTACCGGACCTGTAAAGTGGAGTGAGTCTGTTCAACTGTAGTTAATATGTAGTTACATGGTACCGGACATGTAAAATGGAGTGAGTCTGTTCAACTGTAGTTCATATGTAGTTACATGGTACCAGACCTGTAAAGTGGAGTGAGTCTATTCAACTGTAGTTCATATGTAGTTACATGGTACCGGACCTGTAAAGTGGAGTGAGTCTGTTCAACTGTAGTATTATGTAGTTACATGGTACCGGACCTGTAAAGTGGAGTGAGTCTGTTCAACTGTAGTATTATGTAGTTACATGGGACCGGACCTGTAAAATGGAGTGAGTCTGTTCAACTCTAGTTCATATGTAATTACATGGTACCGGACCTGTAAAGTGGAGTGAGTCTATTCAACTATTATGTAGTTACATGGTACCGGACCCGTAAAATGGAGTGAGTCTGTTCAACTGTAGTTCATATGTAGTTACATGTTACCGGACCTGTAAAGTGGAGTGAGTCTATTCAACTGTAGTTCATACAGTATGTAGTTACATGGTACCGGACCTGTAAAGTGGAGTGAGTCTGTTCAACTGTAGTTCATATATAGTTACATGGTACCGGACCTGTAAAATGGAGTGAGTCTGTTCAACTGTAGTTCATATGTAGTTACATGGTACCAGACCTGTAAAGTGGAGTGAGTCTGTTCAACTGTAGTTCATATGTAGTTACATGGTACCGGACCTGTAAAGTGGAGTGAGTCTGTTCAACTGTAGTATTATGTAGTTACATAGTACCGGACCTGTAAAGTGGAGTGAGTCTGTTCAACTGTAGTTCATATGTAGTTACATGGTACCGGACTTGTAAAATGGAGTGAGTCTGTTCAACTGTAGTATTATGTAGTTATATGGTACCGGACCTGTAAAGTGGAGTGAATCTGTTCAACTGTAGTTCATATGTAGTTACATGGTACCGGACCTGTAAAGTGGAGTGAGTCTATTCAACTGTAGTTCATGTAGTTACATGGTACCGGACCTGTAAAGTGGAGTGAGTCTGTTCAACTGTAGTTCATATGTAGTTACATGGTACCGGACCTGTAAAGTGGAGTGAGTCTGTTCAACTGTAGTTCATATGTAGTTACGTGGTACCGGACCTGTAAAGTGGAGTGAATCTATTCAACTATTATGTAGTTACATGGTACCGGACCTGTAAAGTGGAGTGAGTCTATTCAACTGTAGTTCATATGTAGTTACATGGTACCAGACCTGTAAAGAAGCTCTGGCCTGGGACAGAGATTGCTAAAACCCAGTGGTGGATTCGAACCACAACTCCAGATTGCAAAGAAGGCGGCTTTAATCACTCAGCCATGAGGGCTTTCCAACTTTCTTAGTGGAGAGACAACAGAGACTTGGGAAAAAATGTGGATACTTTGTTAGTTGTAGCTTGAAAGACAGGCAATATTGATGAATGTGAATGCATTATTGCAGTGTGACTGTGCCAGCCCCCCCCCCCCCCCCGCCACACACACACACACACACACACACACACACACACACACACACACACACACACACACGCACACACACACACACGAGCTGTAAATGGCTCATGTGACTATTTACACCCCAATTCAGGAAATGATTAGAATGTATTTTAAATTTAACATTTTTAAATATAAATAAATGTTTCTAGAGCACAGTGCAGACAATTTATTTAGCAAATTGGGGGGAGTTCCCTCCTCATGCTTCACTTCGGGGGGATTTATAGCTTGGGGGGAGGGGGTAGACTTTAAGGAGAGATGATCCGGGGGTCTGGTGACCACAGGGTTTTTTGAGGGGCTCCGACTGTGTCCCCAACAAATTAAGAAATTGGAAAATTGATGGGAAAATGACTCATTTACAATAAGCTAACAATTAGAGAATGTAGAAGAATGGCTATTTTGATTATAGTTTCACTGTTACCTCTATACCTACAATACTTTTATTAAAATTTGCGGTAACCCTTTATTTTACAGGTACCCTAGTTACATATGAACTATTTGTATTTACACATGAACACCAAATGTAATTACACAGTAACTGCCAATAGTTATAAATGTAGTTCATATGTAGTTACATTGTAACAGAACTGTAAAATGGAGTGAGTCTGTTCAACTGTAGTTCATATGTAGTTACATTGTAACATACCTGTACAATGGAGTGAGTCTGTTTAACTGTAGTTCATATGTAGTTACATGGTACCGGACCTGTAAAGTGGGGTTAGTCTATTCAGCTGTAGTTCATATGTAGTTACATGGTACCGGACCTGTAAAGTGGAGTTAGTCTATTCAACTGTAGTTCATATGTAGTTATATGGTACTGGACCTGTAAAGAAGCTCCGGGCTGGCACAGAGATTGCTAAAACCCAGTGGTGGATTCGAGCCACTGAACTTCTGATTGCAAAGCAAGCGGCTTTAACCACTCAGCCACGAGGGCTTTCCAAATTTCATGGTTGAGTTTGAGAGGATAACTGTATGTCAGTCAGATGTAGTTGTCACTTCATAGCTTTGTTATTATAAACAGAGACTTGGGGAAAATATTGATTGTTATAATATTGAAAATATAGATTTTTAGTTGTAGATATGATTTTGTCCAGAATTCCCATACAAAAATTTAAATAAAAGTATTGTAGGTATAGAGGTAACAGTGAATCTATAATCAAAATAGCCATTCTTCTACATTCTAATTGTTATCTTATTGTAAATGAGTCATTTTTGAGTCAATTTCCCAATTTCTCAATTAGTTGGGGATCCAGTCGAAGCCCCTGTGGTCACCAGACCCCTGGATCATCTCTCCCCAAAGTCTACCCCCTCCCCCCAAGTCTATAAATCCCCCCCGAAATAGTCACATGAGCCATTTACAGCTCGTGTGTGTGTGTGTGTGCGTGTGTGTGTGTGTGTGTGGGGCGGGGGGGGGTCTAGCACAGTCACACTGCAGAAATGCATTCATATTAATCAATATTGCCTGTCTTTCAAGCTACAACTAACAAAGTATCAATTTTTTCCCCCAAGTCTATGCTTATAATAACAAAGCTATGAAGTGACAACTACATCTGACTGACATACAGTTATCCTCCCAAACTCCACTAAGAAAGTTGGAAAGCCCTCGTGGCTGAGTGGTTAAAGCCACTTGCTTTGCAATCTGGAGTTCAGTGGTTCAAATCCACCACTTCGTTTGAGCAAACTCTGTCCCAGCCCGGAGCTTCTTTACAGGTCCGAACTACAGTTGAATAGATTCACTCCACTTTACAGGTCCGGTACCATGTAACTACATATGAACTACAGTTAAATAGACTCACTCCACTTTACAGGTCCGTTACCATGTAACTACATATGAACTACAGTTGAATAGATTCACTCCACTTTACAGGTCCGGTACCATGTAACTACATATGAACTACAGTTGAATAGACTCACTCCACTTTACAGGTCCGTTACCCTGTAACTACATAATGAACTACAGTTGAACAGACTCACTCCATTTTACAGGTCTGTTACAATGTAACTACATATGAACTTCATTTATAACTATTGGTAATTACTGTGTAATTACATTTGGTGTTCATGTGTAATTACAAATAGTTCATATGTAACTAGGGTACCTGTAAAATAAAGGGTTACCAAATTTGCGTATGGGAATTCTGGACAAAATCATATCTACAACTAAAAAAGTATCAATATTTTCCCCAAGTCTCTGTTTATAATAAAAAAAAGTTATGAAGTGACAACTACATCTGACTGACATACAGTTATCCTCTCAAACTCCAACATGAAATTTGGAAATCCCTCGTGGCTGAGTGGTTAAAGCTGCCTGCTTTGTTGGTCCGTTTTTTGAGAGAAACTGGGCTAATCACAAGACTGAAATGGAGTAGGGAAACATTGGATGGCGGTAATGCAACATTTTGGATGCCAACCATCATTAAATCAAACAGAAGAAGAATGTTAAGAACAAACCCTTTTTGTTGCTAGTATGTCATGAGTGATTAATCTGATGTCAAGTGGGATTTGAGAATTATATTGTATTTTTTGTAAAACCTCTTGCAGTGCACTGTAACACGGGCGTTACGTTTCAGATTTTTTTGCTGTTCATCTGTCATTAACGTGATGAATTAGGTGGTTAATTCTGAACAATGCTGTTCATGCTACATATCAAATTAATCGTCTGAATCTTGCGCATCGAATCATGTCTTCCTTTTTCGGATCAGAACAACACAGCGGAAGTTATAGCCGTCTTTGTACAAAGACAAAGACAACATTTCAGATTATTTGGCTTTTCCAAATGGCTTTTTCAAATGGCTTTTTGGAAATCCGCCTAGGTATCTCCCTACAAAAACCACTGCCAAATACTCATGTTTTGGTATTTTTTCATCTTCTTTGAGTTGGGATGTGGTAAGGCCTGTGGCTATGTCTCCATTGGATTTCTAGCCATAAATACAACAACCACAGTTAACTGTTTGAAAGTGTTTTTTATTCTAGGCGAGAATCAACCACTGTGTTTGAGCTGGTGTTACTCAGGGTCAGTAATACATAGAGTCATTATGACACTTGGAACAGAAACTTCAAAGTCTTACATTTCAGAAAAGGTCAGGCAGTTGTCTGTAAACCTAGCGGTTCAGCCACAGTAAGCATTTTAGTTTGGGTATGTCGTTTTCACCATTTTCTTCAGAAATAGGTGGCTTTAGAAGAGGTTTTTAACGGCCGTTAAAGAAATATGGTTTAGCCATTGATTTAGGTGACGCCTGAATGAAATTCACCCAACTTGTGTCTTTCTTTACCCAGTAAATAAGGTGACCGTGTAGTGCCTGTCAAAAGAGAGAGAAAAAAACACAAAATATGAAAAACGTACAGTACTACTGTACGCTACCTCACGCCAGCACATACCAGTAATAAGAAATATGCTTTAATATGGGAATACATTTTATTTTGAACACAGTCACTTGTTTTAATAAAAGTGTTGTGACATCGTCAATAAAGATATCCCAGACAGAAGCTCTCACGATTGCATAAAAATTGCTTCTAGTGCTTGTGTGTTTTTAATCCATGCTGTGAAACGCTAAGCACACAAAGGTCCAACGTAGACAGAAATCTATGCAGTTAGTGGGTATTCTCTGGCATTCTGCTCTGCAGTTATCTGAAAGACAATAGGCAGCAAGAGAGAGACATAAATCCAAGCGGCAGCTGGGTTGACCAGGTTTTCCCCTTGTGTATTTTGATGACTGAAAGCTGCGGGCTGAGCAGGGACTGTAAATACGGTCCACTTGTCGTTGCTACCGCCGCACGCCATCACTGGCCCGGGTGGGCAGAGTCAGCATTAGCTACTTTCCCTGGGAAAGAGTTGCCAACACTGCTTCGAATTACCATTACTAGTGCAAGCACAGCAGCAGATTCAACAGTTTTCGTTGACTAAAACTAGACTAAAATACTTATGGTTTTATTTGACTAAGCTGAGACTAAAATGCTCAAACATTTAGTCGACTAAAACTTAAAAAAATATATATATACAAAAAAAAAAGGATGACTAAATATGATAAAGACTAACAAGGACATTTAACAGGGAACTAAGACTAAGACTAAATAAAAAAAATAGCTGACAAAATTAACCCTAGCTAGCTAGCAGGAGGGCGTTAAAGTTACTTTCTACTACACACATGTTCAGTTCAGTTCAGTTCACTTTATTTATACAGGAAGGGTTAAAAATGACATTTCACATGTACATTTAACTGGCCTGACTCAGTTACAAACTGGTTTTCAGCAGGTTCCTGTTCTGCAGTACATTAAACAGAAAAATAATTATACAAGGACATGTTCAATTTCACTACATACAATATTACAGACCTAACAAAAACAATTACATTTACAGACATTAATTCATTCATCAATACGAAGACAACAACAACAAAGATTAAAACCTAGGGGTGAGTCGGATCAGTGAATACAGGTGTTTTCTAGCATCAAATGTTGTTTGTAAGCTTTTTTGAAATGTGAGATAGAGGTTATTTCTCTGGTGTGAAATGGAATCTCGTTCCAAATGTTGGTGTATGTGTGGAAGAATGATCTTAGTCCATAATTATTTTTGTATGCCGGTACTGGTATAAGTGCATGTGAGATTGATCTAGTGATGCGTTCTTGTCTTGTGTTGTATCTTGGGAGTAGAGCTGTAAGTGTTGGAGAAGAGTTGTTTCTTAGCATAAAATAAAACTTAATGGCTAGACTTTTTGTGTAGTTCTGAAAAGTTGGAGCAGAGGAGTGTGAGAGTGCAGTACAGTGGTGAGTTCAAGGTGGAAAGTTACCATGAATTGTATATGCTCTGTTGTAGAGTCTTGCTACGGGTTCTATGGTTTCCTTTGTCGTGAGTGACCAGATTGGAAGACAGTAGGATATTGTTGAAAGAAAAATTGCATATAGGTATGTATTTGAAACAGTGACAGTGAGAAATGGTCTAATCTTACTGTAAACAAATAGTTTCTGATTTGCCTTTTTGACTAGGTTATTGATGTGATGTTTGTAGGTGAGGTGAGTATCAAGTGTTACTCAAGGTATTTATAGGTGTCTGTTATGGTTAATGGGTGATTTGCAAAGTGTATGGGGTCAAACATAGATATAGGCCCCTATCGTTGCATCGGCGCTGTTTCTAGGCCGAGCGCCTGGCGCAGCGCAAATCAGTGGGCGTGGACCAGCGCACTTGATATCGTCGTGCTGGCGCTACACGCAGCCTAAAGCATTACAACCACGCCTTTTAAGCGTAAAATTATGCACCGTCATGCTCATTGGATAAGTGCAATAAACGAATCGCACGCTTGCCTTTTTAGCTCCAATTCCAGTGGTCCCGCAAAACCTGACGAAAGCCAAGCGCTCTGCCCCCCCCCCCCCCCTCCCTTCATCCAGTCTGTCTGTCTCCATTATAGGCTATTATTCCATATTATTATGCTTCTCAAACCAATCTAACTGCAGTTTAAATACTGCAAGCATGTAAATACGCTACACTATAGCAAGATCAAAGTGAAAAGAATGTTCTAAAGGCATCAGCTAGAAAAATATAGCCTATCCCTATATGATGAGATTAATTTTATATTGGTGAAAGTTTGTCCAGAACGATATCGTTTTCTCTCCCCTGCTGCAGGTAGAATGATGCACATAAATATACCCTACATTATGTAAAGTCATTGCAAAAATGTGTTTTTATTGTAAAACTAAATGTGAAGTAGGGCGAAGTTCTTGGAGCGGACATCACAGTATAGCACATGCATTCCGAAGCGCGTTCCGCTAACACTTATCTAAATCATGTTACATCGACAAGGGATATATATAGGCCCAGGAGGACATATATGTTTCACATATATGTTTCACAATTTCGATGTTTTATTTGGTCCAATATTGAAATGTTCTACAATTGCAGGCTGTGTTACCATTACACATTATTTTAGATCGACCTTTTATATCTATTTCGCCTCATTTGGTTGCTATTTAGTAGCGAAATGGAGTACCCAATTGCATGCTGGGACATTCACAGGCAGTGAACTTACAGCTGCTATTTCCTATAGGACGTGTGTTGTGTCTGTCTGAGCGAGGGAGTCAGAGAGAGACAGTCGTATTGTGCCTGTCAGAATGAGGAGAGAGGGAGAGAGTGACACAGAGAAGGGTGACAGAGGAGAGAGCCAGAGGGGATGGAGAGAGCCAGAGGGGAGCGCTCCGCACAACTGGCTGCACTGAATAGGCCTGCTTTTCAAAAGCGCAAGGCGCTAAATTTACGCCAGGTCGGAAGATATCAGTAGGCCGGTATTTAGCGCCGACACACCCACTTTGGCCCATTATGGGACTGCGCCACGCCCATTCGGCCTAAAGCGCATTTGGCAGCATAAAGCCATATTGATATCGTCCCAAAACAGGCGCAAGGCACGTTTTTTTGCGTTTAAGGCCCGTTTTAGCGCCGAAGGCCTGTGGGAGAATAGGGGCCATAGATTTTCTAGGAGAACGAAAGTACATGCATTCAGTTTTCTTGACGTTAACAGTTAGATGATTAGATTTCATCCAGTCATGAAGAAGGTGAAGATCAGAAGATAGTTTTGTATTTATGACATTAGGGTTTGGATCAGAAAAAAAGATAACAGTGTCATCGGCATATAATAAACAATTTGAAAATTTACAAACCTTAGGAAGATCATTAACATATAAAAGAAAAAGTAAAGGACCAAAAATGCTACCTTGGGGGACTCCCATATCACATGATATAGGGGGGGATTTCACATTACATTGCCATGTAACGCTATCGTCATGCAATCGTCATACATGCAAAACTCGGGGAAGCCACGTTGCCATTAACTATAATAACAGAACTGCTTGGCTAATGTTAGCAAACATTTCCGCTTGCATGAAAAAATAACATCCATTCAAGTTCCAAACAAGACAAGAAACATTACAGAAATATATTGCTCACTACATCAAACATTGTGAAATGTTTGTTGGTGGTCTTATATCATTCACTGTAGCATACATTTTCCACATAATAATCAAGTGGATTTCCTTACCTTAGAAGAAAGAAGGTCCTTGCTGCTTCAAGTCCATGTTTGATTCAAGCCCATGTAGAGCGCTGCCCATTGACTGTATCCCCAAAAAACCGCCATACAAAATCAATTGAAACAGCTCTCTCAACAATACATTCAAAATAAACTGCTTTAAACAATATTCCATGCTACTTCTGGACTCATTCCTGCAGTGCTCTATAGGCTATACATTAGGACCCTGCAAAGCCAAGGGTTTAAGCTGCTCGCTACAGTGAGATACACATTATGGACTCTGTGCGCCCCTAGTGGTTGAATGCCATTATTGACGGTGCACTGCCATCTAAAAACATCACCTTCGCATCAAGGACATACTGCATCTGTAACAAGCTAGCTGCTTTTTAACAGAGAAGTTGTCAATGAATCAATAAAGCACAGTTAGCAGAGCTTTATGGGAATCAGCACGGTGTCAATGTGTTTTTAAAGGATAACGCCTGTGTTTTTTAATTGCATTGCTTACATCAACAAATCCTATGAAAATAACATCAACAATTCACTTGCTGTACTCCTAAGTTGGCATCATACAGTTTTGCTTGTGGTCATACATCATTGACCACAAGCAAAATGAATGTGAATACCAACATACAGTAGGCTATTGATAATTACGGATCAAGAGATTCTTCATGATCAGGTGGAACACTATAAACATTTCAGCTCAGCCCAACTATAAGCCCATTTATTGTTTTTATTTTCATTATTATTAGTAGTAGTAGTAGTAGTAGTAGTAGTATTGTTGTTGTTGTTGTTGTTGTTGTTATTTAGATATGCTCTGAATCAATAGTCATACTATGATGTCAAATTGTTATGAATGGGTTATTTTTATTTTCAGTGAAGCTTCATCTCGAAACATTATGTTTAAATGCCTTATTCTCCTGTGATGCCGACCCTGGAACCACCTAAACTGGTTTTGGTCACATCATTTTGTCTCTTTCTCTAGATAAGGAGCTTGCCAGGGTTCGCAAGGCGCTTGTGAAGAGGATTTCAGCCCCAGTTCTTAAGGGTCTCCTGGATGACCTTTTAGAGGATGGAGTCTTGAATGATGAGGAGAAAGAATCAATACTTGAAGAAAGCCGTGCCAGAGCAGACATGGTACGCAGACTCATAGACATGGTGAAGAATAAAGGTGACAACGCCAGCGGGAAGATGATCGCCCACCTGAAGATCAGAGACCCTAAACTTCATTCCAGCCTGGGTCTGTCCACTGGGGAAGCTCAGGCTGCAGCAGGTGAGTTGGCATCTTTCAGTTAACGCTGGCCACTGCCGTCGTCTGAGCTAGTAACAATAATGCCTGGGAGTATCTTTTACAAGACAAGTATGGTGCAAACCCTACATGTTGCATCATCACTTTATAGTAAATGGCCTAATTTCTATAGCGCTTTTATCCAAAGTGCTTTTTATAATGAGTAGGTACATTCACCCATTCAAACACCGATGGCAGCAAGCTACCATGCAACCACCGACCTCTTTTATCCAAAGTGATTAGTGGACGACCCGCTCTACCTCTTGAGCTACAACCGCCCATGGTATCAAGGATTTTATACAATCATTACCAATCCATGTGTATTGTCTGAAAAGTTTCCCCAAAGTAGTTTACATACATGACCATAACAAAGAGCAGCAAGTGAGAAGTGCAGCTAGCTTGTTAACAGAGAAGTGAATCAATAAAGCACGGTTAGCAGAGCTTTATGGGAATCAGCAAAGTGTGACTGTGTCTTAAAAGGATGAGGCCGGTCTTTTTTAATGCATTGCTTACCGTCAACAAATCCTATGAAAATAACATCAACAATGCATTTGCTCTTCTCCCGTTACTTTCTGACTTCCCATATACCCAAAAAAAAGCACACACAAAAAACTTAAAATACAGCCCACAAAGCCCACGCTAAATGTTAGCACGAAAAGTCAAGCTGTTTTAGTTATTAGCAAATCAACTTCGAATTGAAACAATTCTTCATTACGCCGGGACTATTTTCAGAGCGGAACTTCCTGAGATCACAAACGTGTTTACATCCAGCTTATTGAGTTATTAAGTCTGCTGGCTCGGTGCGTTGTGATGATGAAATATGCTAACAGCATGGCTCTTTGATTATTTTTATATATGATAGAGTTCTATGCTGAATTCAGGCTGACATTGCCTGGAGTCTAACCAAGTTCTGTGGGGGAGGGGGATTCGATTTTCCCTAACGATCCAACGACCAACGCTGCTGAGACATTGCTTTATTGGGCACCGGCTACATGGACGAGACTTGTTGGCAAAACAAAATCATTGCTGATTTTGTTATTTTCATATGATTTGTTGATGGTAATGTTATGGTTCATTAGGTGAGAGTAGGCATTATCCCCTCAGATCACATATGATCATGTTTACCTATGTGTTTCTGGCTGTCCTGATCATTGAATGATGTTTGGTTCCCTGGTGGAAGTGGGATTGTTGCTTTAATGTGCTTTACAATGTGACCTTTCCCCCTTACTTCCTGTGGGGATTACTTCCGGTGTGAGGGGGTTAGCGTATACGAGGAGAACGACAGGAAAGCTGGAACTACCTTGATGTTTTACAGGCCAATGTTTTTCAGTCTCGCTTCGGCGAGGCACCATTGAACTAGTGAGGCTTGGACGGCTCTCACTTTTGGAAAAGATGACAGCGCTTATCTGGTGGCAGGAGGGGTCAAGCTGTTAGCCGGTGGGAGAGTGACAGTTGGGTGATAAGATACCCCTAGACACTGTGGATAAATAAGCCTGAATCCCTGGTGTTTCTACTCCAGGGTGTGAGGGGGCGCTGTGAACTGCAGACACAGTGTCTGGGCGGAGCTAGGCCAGAGGTTATAAAGGATTGAAGAATGCTTTGTTCTGGGTCATTTGCCGTCTTAAGGGAGTAGGTGTGAGCAGGCCGTGAACCGGATCCGTGTGTGGACTTTTTGTTTTTGTAAATAAAGTGTGTTACAATTTACTCTCTAGTAAATGGACTTATTTAAAGGTTAAAACGAAACTTCTCACCACAACACCAGTTTAATTGAGAAGCTGGAAACCAATGTGTGATAGTAAGCAATGCATAAAAAAAGCATTATCCGTTAAGGAAACCGATTGGTTGCATGAAACTCCTGGTTGAGTAATAATAAACTTATTTATACGCTCTTACGCTCTGTCAGGACCTGCTTGTCCTACCACCAGTAATGAGCTGAATAGAGTCCAGTGAGATGGGAGTGTGTGAAATATCAGGAAATGGTTGCATTAATCTACTCACCTCATTGATGTTGTAATACGTTTATTCATTCAGAAACTCCCGCTGCCATCTGTGAACGTGAACTCAAATCCAATCTGACGAAGAAGCTTCAGTATCTGTTTGAGGGGATTGCTAAAGCAGGAAACAAGACACTTCTGAATCAGATCTACACAGTGCTTTACATCACAGTGGGAGAGAGTGGAGAGGTCAATGTTGAACATGAGATCAGACTGATTGAAGCAGCATCCGGGAACCAGAGACCAGAAACATCAATCAAATGTGAAGACATCTTTAAACCCATACCTGGAAGAGGTGAACCAGCCAGAACAGTGATGACAATGGGAGTGGCTGGCATTGGGAAAACAGTCTTAACGCAGAAGTTCACTCTGGACTGGGCTGAAGACAAAACCAACCAGGATATACAGTTCACATTTCTGTTCACTTTCCGAGAGCTGAATCTGCTGAAAGGGAAAGAGTACAGCTTGGTGGAACTTGTTCATCGCTTCTTTCCTGAGGCCAAGAAAGCAGGGATCTGCAGTTTTGACGAGTTCCAGGTTGTGCTTATCTTTGATGGTCTGGATGAGTGTCGACTTCCTCTAGACTTCCAGAACAATGAGATCCTGACTGACGTCACAGAGTCGACCTCAGTGGATGTGCTGCTCACCAACCTCATCAGGGGGAAACTGCTTCCCGCTGCTCGCCTCTGGATGACCACACGACCTGCAGCAGCCAATCAGATCCCTCCTGAGTGTGTTGACGTGGTGACAGAGGTGAGAGGCTTCACTGACCCACAGAAGGAGGAGTACTTCAGGAAAAGATTCACAGATGAGGAGCTGGCCAGCAGAATCATCTCCCACATCAAGACTTCACGAACCCTCCACATCATGTGCCACATCCCCGTCTTCTGCTGGATCACTGCTACCGTTCTTGAGTCTGTGTTCAAAACCAGTGAGAGAGAGGGCCTGCCCAAGACTCTGACTGAGCTGTACATCCACTTTCTGGTGGTTCAGTCCAAACGGCAGAACGTCAAGTATCATGGGAGAGCTGAGACAGATCCACACTGGACTGCTGAGACCAGGACAATGATTCTCTCTCTAGGAAAACTGGCTTTTCAGCAGCTGGATAAAGGCAACCTGATCTTCTATGAAGCCGACCTGACAGAGTGTGGCATTGATATCACAGCAGCCTCAGTGTACTCTGGAGTGTTCACACAGATCTTTAAAGAGGAGTGTGGGCTGTACCAGGACAAGGTATTCTGCTTTGTCCATCTCAGCATCCAAGAGTTTATGGCTGCTGTCTACATGTTCCACAGTTACACAAATGGGGATGAGGAGGTACTGGAGACATTCCTGGGATGTGAATGCTGTGACCCATCCCTGGATGTCTTCCTGAGGAATGCCATGTACACATCCCTGGACACAAAAGATGGCCACCTGGACCTCTTTCTTCGCTTCCTTCATGGCCTCTCACTGGAGTCCAGCCAGAAACTCTTAGGAGGCCTGCTGGGTCACACAGACAGCAGAACAGAAATTATCCAGAGAACCATCAGAAACCTGAAGGAGATGGAGAGCTCCGTTCTGTCTCCTGACAGAAGCATCAACATCTTCCACTGTTTGATGGAGATGAAGGACCAGTCAGTACATCAGGAAATCCAACAGTTCCTGAAGTCAGAGAGCAGATCAGAGACACAACTCTCTGACATCCACTGCTCAGCTCTGGCCTACATGCTGCAGATGTCAGATGAGGTTCTGGATGTGTTTGACCCGCAGCTCTACAAGACATCACAGGAGGGACGACGGAGACTGATCCCAGCTGTGAGGAACTGCAGGAAGGCTCGGTTAGTCCTGAATCCTGATGTAAATACCAACTGTAGAGTGGCCTTCATACCTGACACCTTCAGAATTACAATAAAGATCTATAGTTCCTCCTCGCTAAAAAAACGTGCCTTGCGCCTGCCTCGGGAAGATATCAATATGGCTTTACGCTGCCAAATGCGCTTTAGGCCGAATGGGCGTGGCGCACTCCCTGAATGGGCGAGAATGGGCGTTTCGGCGTTAAATATCGGCCTAATGATATCTTCCCACCTGGCGTAAATTTAGCGCTTTGCACTTTTGAAAACCAGGCCTATTCAATGCTCTGGCCCTCTGGTTCCCCTCTGTCACCCTTCTCTGTGTCACTCTCTCCCTCTCTCCTCAGTCTGACAGGCACAATACGACTCTCTCTCTCTGACTACCTCGCTCAGACAGACACAACACACTTCCCATAGGAAAAATAAGTTGTAAGTTCACTGCCTCGCATGTCCCAGCATGCATTGTGGTACTCCATTTCGCTACTAAATAGCAACCAAATGAGCCGAAATATATGGTTGCATGCTCCCAAAATAATGTGTAATGGTAACACAACCTGCAATTGTAGAACATTTCAATATTGGACCAAATAAAACATCGAAATGAAAACACCACCCTATGTGAAACATATATGTCCTCCTGGGCCTATATATACCCCTTGTCGATTTAACGTGATTTAGATAAGTGACAGCGGAAGGCGCTTCTACTGTCATCTGCTATACTGTGATGTCTGCTCCAATAACTTTGCCCTACTTCACATTTAGTTTTACAATAAAAACACATTCATGCAATGACTTTACATAATGTAGGGTATATTTATGTGCATCATCCTTCAAGCAGCAGGCGAGAGAAAATTATATCTTTCTGGACAAACTTTCACCAATCTAATAGGCTATATTTTTCTAGCTGATGCATTTAGAACATTCTTTTCACTTTGATCTTGCTATAGTGTAGGGTATTTACATGCTTACAGTATTTAAACTGCAGTTAGATTGGTTTGAGAAGCATAATAATATGGAATAATAGCCTATATATGGAGACAGACAGACTGGATGAAGGGAGGGGGGGGAGGGGGGCAGAGCGCTTGGCTTTGTCTGGTTTTACCGGATTTGTCCAGGAATTGGAGCTTAAAAGGCAAGCGTGTGACTCTTTACTGCAATTCTCCAATGAGCGAACTATGCATAATTCTACGCTTAAAAGGCATGGTTATAATGGTTGAGGCTGAGTGTAGCGCCGATACCAAGATAGCGAGTGCGCTGGTCCACACCCACTTACTGCGCTAGGCGGCCTAGCGCTAGGCCTTAAACGCAGTTTCTACGCCGATTGCAATGATAGGGCCTTAGAAGTCTGCTACCCGACCTGAACCCAACGAGACCCAAGACTCGATGTTCGGGTAGGGTCAGATAGGTCCTCGTTTTTAAATAAACAATTAGGGGTCGGGTCGGGTAGGGCTCGTTATGCTCACTGTTCACTGTAATCACTGGTTCAGGTTATGTTTCACATTCTAGTTACTGATCTACCAGATTGGCTGTTTCTTGAGTTTCATTCTTTAGTCTAATTAAACTCTATTGGTGTAATGTCTATCGATACTCCATGTCTTCTCCTGTGTCGGGCTCATGTCAGAAAAATATCAGACTTATAGAGAGTGGCATGAGATGGTCTCAGCTCTGAAGCCATGATCTCAGGTCTGAAGTCCAACTCTTCGTTTATTCTTTATTCAGATTAAGGCGCTGCGAGTTGTCAGAGACTCACTATGAAGTCCTGGGCTCAGCTCTGAAGTCCAACCCCTCCCATCTGAGAGAGCTGGACCTGAGTGCCAGCAAGCTGCATGATTCTGGACTGAAGCTGCTGTCTGCTGGACTGGAGAGTCCACAGTGCAGACTGGAGACTCTCAGGTCAGACATCATATTTTGTAATGGGTTGATATGAATATTGTAATTTGAGGATGTCTGTATCTGAGTGGTTCCATCTGAAATCAGACGGGATCTGGTTTTAGAGGCTTAGATCTAAAATGATCCTATAAAGAAGAATATATATACAGTATATGCGTGTGTGTGTGTGTGTGTGTGTGTGTAGATTTTCTTAGGATAATTTGAGATCTAAGCCTCTAAAACCACACACACACACACACACACAGACACACACACACACACACACACACACATATATATATATATATATATATATATATATATATATATATATATATATATATATATATATATATATATATAGATATAGATATTAGGGCTGTCAATCGATTCAAATATTTAATCGCGATTAATCGCATGATTGTCCATAGTTAATCGCGATTAATCGCAAATTAATGTCCATAGTTATTCGCAATTAATCGCTAATTAATCGCACCATTTTTTATCTGTTCTAAATCCACCTTAAACTGATATTTTTTAATACTCTTATCAACATGGGAGGATACGAATATGCCTGCTTTATGTTTATTATTATTGGAACAATGACAAATACTGTCCAGAATATTCTTCAGAATAACCTCAAGGGTGTGCATGCTGAACCATACTGTATAGTGAAGTAGAAGCATATAGGCTACTGTAGTAGGCTGCGTAATTAGCCTACTGGTTCATCTGAACAAAACAAACTAAGCACAGCTTAGAATTGCATTTATAAATGTATTTTGTTATAGCAGCAGTGTAGTAGGCTAGTGAATACACTAGAGTAAAACTACAGTAAATATCGGCAAATGAAGACTAAGGTCGCTTTCACATATAAGCTGGTGGACTCTGTGCGATTCGGGGGGGGTGAAGTTGCAACATTGTTGCGATTTTCATTTGGTCTGGTCTGGTCTATTGGACAGAATAGAGAAGGGAAATCTCTCCTCTCTTCAGCAGGCTTCTTGCCTGTCTGAGGGCTGACTGAACAACACAAGTGAATCCGCAAAACACAAACCTGCGATATTGGGATTTCTGGTTTTACTTTGGTGTTACTATCAAATAAATATTTGACAAGAATGTGCCCAATATGAGCAGCAGATGAGGCAAAAAGCTGTTGAACATTTCATTCTGCAGATGTGACGAGTAGCCTACGTACCGAAGGATAGCCAAGCCAGCTGTTGAGAAACAATGTGTTGTTGTTATGACGACGTACGTCACGCGGCGCGCAGGTACTGTAGTACACGTGTGCGCACCACAGTGTTTGTTTTGCTCCCTTCTACCGTCTTCTACTCATGACATCTGCTCACCCTACTTGAAGCTGAATTTGCCATTAATACCCTTTTCGTCCTCATTTTCTGCTCCTAATAACACGCTATTATCGCGTAAAATTTGACAGCCCTAATATATATATATATATATATATATATATATATAGTCGCTGTCCGATGAAAACCACTTAACTCAATTTTGTATTATTTTTACTTTTTTACTATAGATGGAATATATCCATTCGCCTCTATGTACTGGTAGGTTTTGACATCTAAATGACCAATAAAAACATGTTTTATTGGGTAATCTATTTAACACGTATCACCATTGGATGTTAGAGCTGCCCATAACACCGCTTATGCGACGGCAGAAGGGGTGTGGAAATACCCCATACGCTTCAAAACAAACCCAGTGCACAGTCAACATAAACTCGATTGGAGAAATCAGATGTTTATGAACACATCCTCGGTCAGTAATCAAATGTACATGTTAAAAACACTGACATGAGGGGGGAAAAGATTTGATTTGCCTAGATTAGCGACAGAGGGCCAAATGGCTGTAACATTAACGTTACGTTCAAAGGGAAAGCATCAGCTTGCTTCAGGCACTGATCTCACACTGAGACAAGGTGTAAAGGTTAAAAAGCCTTTATTTTCTAGGGCATAATAAAGTTAAAATAATCACCGCCCTTTTGTTTCTATAATTTTGTACTTCAAGAGCACCTCACATTCCTGGAGCCGACCAGTGAGCACTCGGTAATTGCCTTTTTAATTAACGTTACGTTGTCGTGCTCGCCATAGGCGATTCTAGACCTTCCAAACAGGGGTTGCACCACCCAGAAGTCAATATTACTCCGGTAGGGGGGATAAAGAAATGTTGTCAATTTTAAAATAAAATGCATTAATCTGGGGCACTCTGATAGCAAAATGAAGAGGCTAGTATATGAAGAACTACACACATCACATTAATATCCTCTTCACTATGCTGTGGCTTTACAGTGATGAAAAAATAATTGTCTCCTTATATAGCCTATTCTATCTGCATGATAGTGTTTCCCAACCACTGAACCGTGGCCCACTGGTGGAGCACCATCTAGTGGGCTCCTAAAGCAGGTGTTTGCAGTCAACTACTTGAAATTAATATGTGGCAGTCAAAATCTATTTGTGGTGCTCAAAATCTATTGTGGTGTACCTCCACAAATAGATAACTGTATAGGAGACACTGAATGCTATAGGATATGACAACACATTCTGAACAGGGCACTCCTGAAAAAGAGAGCATTGCTCTCAGTGAGACTCCCCCTGTATAAATAAAAGGTACAAAAATAATAATAAAAAAAATCATCTGGCCACTAAGGATTGCACGTGCAGCCAGTGCACCAACGTATAATCGCGCATGGTGCTCGCAATGTTTATGGACATGGCAAATTATCTGATGTGTAATGCTGGTTGAGGTTGACATGCAAACCATGTTTGAGTGAAGCAAAATCTGTGATAGATGCTGTTATAAAATTAATTTTGTTAGCCAGGAAACATTGAGAGATACAGTATGCATTAGCCAACGTTATCACTGAATTGTACCAAATTGCCTAAAGTAATACAATCCACACAATGCCAAGGACAATCGTGAACATGATCGTGAGTACAAACTAACAGTTGTCAAACAAGATGTTTGGTGATACTTTACCTTGTGATAACAGTAACAGGAAATCCGAGTGACGATCGGGTATTTCTGAGAAAGTTCCTGTTTGGCTTGATGGCATGCTGTAGCTCTCAGTAATCATATTGGTGCCGCAGGTAAAAGAAGTCCCAAGATGTTGTCCTTAACGGCAGCAACATGACAGATTTATTCTATAATACAACCATCTGTGTCACTCGATTATGTGGTTAAAGTTCAGTCCTAAAGTTGTATTAATCCTGCTAGAAATAGACAGAATACATAAAGCTAGGCAGAATACAGGAAGCTTTACCTTTAAAATAAAAGCAATAATTTATTATGATGGATCCTCCCCTTAGGCCTATTGTGTCTGGCAATGGGAGTCTCATTGAGCCCCTATCCCAATACATAGACTTTTTTATTAAGAAATTGGTACCAGACCTGCCATCCTATTTAGGAGACACAGGGGACATTTTAAATGCTGTCAACCATCTTAAAGTGAGTCCAGACAGCATTTTAGCTACTCTAGGGGCTCTATCGTTGCAGCGGCGCAGTTTCTAGGCCGAGCGCCAGCCGCAGCGCAAAGCAGTGGGCGTGGAAAGGCGCACTTGATATCTTGGTATCGGCGCTAAACTCAGCCTCAACCATTATAACCACGCCTTTTAAGCGTAAAATTATGCATTGTCCGCTCATTGGAGAATTGCAGGGAAGAGACACACGCTTGCCTTTTAAGCTCCAATTCCTGGACAAATCCGGTAAAACCAGACAAAGCCAAGGGCTCCGCCGCCCCCCCCTCCCTTCATCCGGTCTGTCTATCTCCATATATAGGCTATTATTCCATATTATTATGCTTCTCAAAGCAATCTAACTGCAGTTAAAATACTGCAAGCATGTAAATACCGTAAAATACCAATTATTAGCCCGGCGTTAATTGACAAAATATGTAGCCAGACCCCGCGTCAATATGGGACCTGCGGCAGTTTGGGACCTGCTTTAATTATTTTTGTACAAAAATATTGCTCAGCAAAGATTGTAAATAGTATGAAATTGTTTATTTAAACCATTTATTTTAATGAGTTGGCTACAGTCAGCACCCCACACGATTGCTTGTCTATGGGGAGAGCCGCGCCTCCCTCTCAGCGCAGCAGAGCACATTGCATGCCAGTTCTGGCCTGTACATGAAATCAAATAAAATTTGAGCTGAACTGTGACCTACCGGTATTTACCACTAAACTTTCTCCGCTGAAGGTGAGAGAACATGATCATCATGTGAGCAGATTATTTGTTGCATGCGCTGCCTCCTCCGCTGTTCATCACTCACGGAGCACCCTCTTCAGTAGCGCACATGTGAAAGAGCGGTGAAATACCAATTAGAAGCGGACTTCTATGCCCGCTGGCAGGGAAATATACCATAGGCACATTTCTCAAAATAATTATTACACCAGAGATGTCGGTTTTAGTGTATAAAAATCTTCAGGAAATGCCTACACAATTTTCAGAATCATCAGATGTTGAGGGAAAACGAATTTTGATCAGCAAGTTTCGTGCATGTGTTTTTTTTCCTCGTTGTTCCCGTTTCCTCGTTGTTCGTATTCTTCATCCGATTTTTCTTCTTCGTTGTGTTTGGGAGATGCATTCAACAGGATGTCGCAAAGGTAAAAAGAAAACATTGAAAAAACTAACCGGGCGTCAAATTGGGACCTGCTTTTATGTACAAAATATGTATCCAGACCCCGCTTATATATGGGACCCGCGGCAATTTGGAAGTCGGCTTCTAATTGGTATTTTACGGTACATGCCTATAATGTCAATTATCTGAATGAAATAATAATACATATTAATTAGGAATATTAGTAATATTAGTAGCCTAGCTAATTTCGGGGGGGGGGGGGGGGGGGTAATAAAACGTAGAGCTATATTACACATAAATGGGGATTATTATGATAGCCTAAACTAAATTTATGAAACTGCATTACAGCTTCACCCAAAGCCTGAGAAGGGTTGCAATCTTATATTCTATTGTATTCTAAAGTATTTTTTTCTATATATTGTATTCTCCATTCACTTTCCTGTCCCCGGTGCACAGAATCCTGCTTTAGGCCTGCTTTTCAAAAGCGCAAAGCGCTAAAAGTAGGCCAGGTCGGAAGATGGCTGGAAGATACGAGTACGCCGGTATTTAGCGCCGACACGCCCACTTTGGCGCATTCAGGGACTCCGCCACGCCCATTCGGCCTAAAGCGCATTTGGCAGCCTAAAGCCTATTGCTATTTTCCCGAAACAGGCGCAAGGCACGTTTTTTTGCGTTTAAGGCCCGTTTTAGCGCCGAAGGCCTGTGGGAGAATAGGGACCTAGATGTTCAGAGCCTCTATACGAACATACCACATACAAGGGGTTTAGAGGCTCTAGCCCACTACCTTGAGAAGCGTCAAGTAGGTATTCTTCCACCAAATGAATTTTTACTGTCTCTTACAGAAATGGCCCTAAAAAAGAACTATTTTCAGTATACAGGTGCTTATTATATTCAATCTCAGGGCACAGCTATGGGTGCGGCCTTTGCACCGAATTATGCTAACCTGTTTATGGGCCACTGGGAAGAAAGATTTATCAACAACCCTACTAATCCATTCTTTTCCAAAATCCACCTGTACCGTAGGTATATAGACGACATTATATTAATCTGGGATGGCTCTGAAAATGAATTTGGTGATTTCATGCAGTACGTTAACGGTACAGACAGCAGTCTCACTTTCACAGAGGAACATAGCCTCACAAATATAAATTTCTTGGATTTATCCATATCCAAAAACAGTGACACCAGTCTAGAGACCACCATCTACCGCAAGCCTTTAAGCCGCAACACACTATTACATTCCAGCAGCAATCATCCAGAACAATTAAAACAGAATATCCCAGTGGGTCAATTCCTCAGACTAAGGCGCAATTGCAGCCGCCCTGAGGACTTCATCTCAAAATCTGAGGAGATGAAAACACGCTTCCTAGAAAGAGGGTACAGGACAGCTGTGATTGAACGGGCACTCAACCGATCCAAACAGACGGACCGTGCCTCTCTCCTGTCTAAAAACAGCCGAGAGAAGACCCCTCCCCGTATCTGCTTCTCAACAGAATACAATCCCTCTGCTGGCCAGGTAAAGAACATCATGTTAAAACACTGGCATGTTCTAAAAAGTGAGCCATCACTTAAAGAAATCACCTCCAACCTTCCTCTGATATCATTTAGAAGACCGCGTAATATCAGAGATAAAGTTGTTCATAGCTATATGCCCCCGGCTGCAGCCCCTAACACTTGGCTACCGGGGCCCCCTGCTGGTTTCTATTGCTGTGGTCACTGTTCACAATGCTCCAATACACACAAAGCAAAACTGTTCTTTCATCCCCTCAATGGGACCAAATATGAAATAAAAGAATTTATAAATTGCAACTCCACTCATGTCATCTACATGTTGAAATGTCCTTGTGGTCTAATATATGTAGGCCAGACGAAACGAGCACTCAAAATCAGGATAGGTGAGCATAAAACTGCCATACGCAACAAAAATATGGATTATGCGATGGCACGCCACTACTCTGAAGCCAAACATGGTTCGGTCTCCTCCTTAAAGTTCTTGGGCATCGAGAAAGTGAAGCCACCCCCTAGGGGTGGTGATATGATCAACAAACTCCTGAGAAGGGAAGCGTTCTGGATCTTTACCCTCAATGCAGCATCCACTGGAGGAGTTAATGACCAACCTAGCCTTTCATGTTTTCTCTGATGTCTTTCTTTTCTCTGTTCTCCTTTTGACTCTTAGTGGAAGTCTTTATTTAGAACATGTAAATACTGTAAATAGTGATGGGTATATGTTGATTTGTGGTTTTTCCCCCTTCGATATAGCCTATCGTCCTTGGGAAAACAGTGATATATGTATTATATATATATAAAAAAAAAAATCCCCCACATTCATATCCCCATTTGTAAATTGTTTGATGTCATATTTGTGTCATTGTTTTTCCTATTATTATTATTCAAAATGGCTGCTAATGACATCACTGTGGAGGAGGGTATATAAACCTCCCATTTTTCAGTGTTCTGCTTGACTCTGAGGAAGACAGACTTGTCTGTCGAAACGTCAGTCAGCCCCTTCTATTAAAACGTGCAGACGGAAAAGAGTGCTCCGGTGTCTTTACTTCGGGTAGTCTGTGTGAAGTGCCCAGGTAAAATATTATTTTATGCATATTGTCCTCCACTGTTGAGCACCAGGACCCTTTTTATTCCAAACCTGGCTGAAGCGCGCTGGACTCTATTACTACAATAATTTATTACTTGGTAAACAACAAACAGAACAGTCGACTCACTACGGGTTAAAATTGACTTTTCGAAGGCAGCAGATATTCTTGTAGTTTATCTCTGTTCTGTATCTTTCGGATCACACAGAAAAAACGTTACACGTGCATCATTGTTATTACTTTATTTAATTGACATTATTGTGAAGGTTGGAACCGGAGGTTTCTCTTTTATACTGACTGACCTGACACTCCTTTTACTTGGTGATGACAGCGTTCCAAGGCAAGAAGGTAATGACAGTTTGCTATTTTATGCAGAGACCGTTGTCATCTAAACATGGCCAAAGGCTTTCAGGTTAAATTCATGAGGGTACCACATAGGGAGATACTGTCAGCTGAATGACGTGCGTGTGCCATGATCTGAGTCGGACATAATGTTGTGTATGCGTAACACACTTGCTGTAACTTTAAGAGCCAGGCTGCTTTACGACAGGGGGCTGCCGTAAGTGAGAGTCTGAGTGTCGTGGTGGATGTGTGTTGGTAAGATGGTGCCTGTAACCGCATGTATAACAAAACGTTGAAAGCATGTCGTGGTCCAATACTTCTTCAAACATAACATTAGCGACGAGGATGATGGACTCTCGGCTCCCACCTCTCTCCCCATTCCTCGCTCTGAGCCGGTGATTCTGTGGGTTCGCTGGCACAAATCCTTTGAAACGTTCCTCGTGGCCGTCGTGCTATATAAGGCTAATGATGAAAGGAAATTAGCCCTGCTTGTACACAGCCTGGGCAACAAGGGACAGCGGATTTTCTGGACTCTGGGACCCGCTCCTGCATATGCGGACTGTGTCACACTGCTTTCTGGACATTTTGCTGAACCACAGAACGTAATTCTCCAGCGGATTGTGTTCTGTGAACTAATACGGGATCAGCTAGCTGAGCACACAAATGACCCGAAACTCAGAGACAAGTTGCTACTGATGTCACCAGATGAGCTGATTTTGGCAAAGGCAGTAGAGATCGCTTTTCAACATGAGTCAGCAGCTCGCATAGCATCACAGTTAGCATGCACCCTCTACCCCTCAACCCGTGCTATTGACTCAGACAACAGTCAGGGCAGTCAGCAGGCAGGGCCTGTGGTAGTTGTGGCTCCTTATCGCACCCCAGCCGAACCCCAGCCGGGCAGTGGTGTCGATGCTGTGGCAAGCCAAACCATTTTTCTCTGGTCTGTCGCTCTCCTCCCGCACCCGACAGCCCACTGCCGTGTTGGCCTGGCTCACCCATACCAACAACTGTCCATTCAGTGGCCGACAGCCCACCAGCGCGTTCGCCTGGCCCACCAGCGGCGATGACCATCCATTCAGTGTCCGCACTCTGCAGCACTACCGGGCAATGCCACACTCAAGTACTGGCAGCAGCGCCCTGCCAGAGCACCAGGGTCGCAGATGCTCCGTGTCGGAGGAAGTGGCGGTTCAACAAGAGATGGAGAGCGCCTCCCTTCACAGTACTGTACTGGGTCTGGATTCACCATGCCAACTGGGACCACAAGCTGCTCTCCTTTTGGTCTTCGCCAATGCGGGTCACCGCTCAGCTGGGGCCAGCCACCTTTTGCCTGGCTGATGGATCACAGTGGCATGCAAACCGTCTTCGGAATGCGGCACCGTCTCACATCGTGGGCCCATGGACTAGAGAGAACTTGAGCAGACTTTGATTTACCTGATGAACAGCTACGGGGCCCAGCAGTCTGAAGGAGTGTATCACAGACTGTTGACTTAAAAAGTGTGTTCGGAGTATAGTGTAAAAAGGGGGTGGGGAATGAAGGAAGTTGATTGCTATGTTTTCCTGAGTTCCCTGTGGGGGAGGGGGGGGGGGGTGTTGTGTATTCGTAACACACTGTTACTGTACCTTTAAGAGGTCAGGGTTAGGGTTACTGATGAGGGTGAGGGTACTCATGTACATATTGTATATATTTACTCGATTTGATTGCACTTGCAACTTTGTGATTGTCTTTAGTTATCTTCCTACTTCTTATCTCTGTATATTGATGTGACCAATACGCTGCATACAGACACTAAGACAAATTCCTCGTATGCAACTTGCATAATGTGGCAATAAAAGTGATTCTGATTCTGATTCTGAAGAGCCAGATTTTTACAACAGGGGGCTGCCGTAAGTGAAAGTGAGAGAGTTGTGGTGGATGCGTGTTGGTGAGATGGTGCCTGTAACCGCGTGTAAATAAAACATTGACAGTACGTCGTAGTCTGAGACTTCTTCAAACAACACATAACAGAAGAACAGGCTCGCGTACTTGCCACTTAAAGGTCACAAGAGTAAGTCCATTTAAAATGTTAAATGGTTAACTGATGACTGTGTAAAGAAAGATTTTCATTTGTGGTGCTAAATGTGTCTAACAATATTTTAGGTTTATCTAGCCAGTTAGTTTATGAGAAAAACAGTCTTTACATGCTCCTGAAAAAACATGTTTTTGGAGATACGTGGTTTTCATCCGTTGTCATCGGACAGTGACAGTGGCCACTACTCTCCCACAGGCCTTCGGCGCTAAAACGGGCCTTAAACGCAAAAAAGCGTGCCTTGCGCCTGTCTCGGGAAGATATCAACATGGCTTTAGGCTGGTAAATGCGCTTTAGGCTGAATGGGCGTGGCGCACTCCCTGAATGGGCGTGAATGGGCGTTTCGGCCTTAAATGCCGGCCTAATGATATCTTCTGGCGTAAATTTTTGAAAACCAGGCCTATTCAGTGCGCCAGTTGAGCGGGGCGCTCCTCTGCCTCTCCCCTGTCACCCTTCTCTGTCTCTCTCTGAAACCAGGCCTATTCAGTGCGCCAGTTGCGAGGAGCGCTCCTCTGCCTCTCCTCTGTCACCCTTCTCTGTCTCTCTCTGACACTCTCGCTCAGACAGACACAACACACGTCCCATAGGAAAAAGAAGTTGTAAGTTCACTGCCTGTGAAATGTCCCAGCATGCATTGGGCTACTTCATTTCGCTACTAAATAGCAACCAAAGGAGCCAAAATAGATATAAAGGTAGATCTAAATAATGTGTAATGGTAACACAACCTGCAATTGTAGAACATTTCAATATTGGACCAAATAAAACATTGAAATGAAAACACCACCCTATGTGAAACATATATGTCATCCTGGGCCTATATATATCCCTCGTGGATTTACCGTGATTTAGATAAGTGACAGCGTAACATGCTTCTACTGTCATGTCCTACTGTGATGTCCGCTCCAATAAATTGGCTCTACTTCACATTTTAGTTTTACAATAAAAACACATTTATGCAATGACTTTACATAATGTAGGCTATATTTATGTGCATCATCCTACCTGCAGCAGGGGAGAGAAAACGATATCTTTCTGGACAAACTTTCACCAATCTAATTAATCTCAATCTAATCTGTACGGTGGTGCAGTGGTAAGCACTATCGCCTCACAGCTCGAAGGTCATGGGTTCGATTCCCACCTGGGCCGATGTGAACACTGAAGGAATGCGTGCCCGTCCGCATGTCCTCGAGTGCCCACCAACCGGGTGGGGGTCGGCAAAATGGCCTTTCTGTGTGGAGTTTGCATGTTCTCCCCGTGCCTCCCGGGGGTCTCCTTCATATAGGAACCCCCTTCACAAAAACATGCAACATCCTGGTTGCTTATATGGTTCCTCCTCTGATCGTTAAGGGCGCCTGTTCAGAGGGAGGGGAACTGGTTGGAATAGCGTGAACCTCCCACGTGCTATGTCCTACCGGTGAAGCTTCCTCGGGCAGGTGAAAAGAAGCGGCTGACTTGACTGCCCATGTCTCGGAGGATGCATGGAATCAGTCTCGGCTCTCCCCAGATCGGCAGAGGATGGAGTAGCAACCAGGATTGAGTAATTCAAAATGAGCACTAAACGGGGGATAAAAATGGGATAAAAAATCGGGGGGGGGAAAAAAAAATAAAAATAATAATAATAATAATAATAATCTCATCATATAGGGAAAGGCTATATTTTTCTAGCTGATGCGTTTAGGACATTCTTTTCACTTTGATCTTGCTATAGTGTAGCGTATTTACATGCTTGCAGTATTTAAACTGCAGTTTATTGGTTTGAGAAGCATAATAATATGGAATAATAGCCTATGGAGACAGATAGACGAAAGGGAGGGGGTGAGGAGAGTGCTTGGCTTGTCTGGTTTTACTGGACTAATCCGTGGAATTGGAGCTTAAAAGGCAAGCGTGTGATTCGTTTATTGCACTTCTCCAATGAGCAGAGGGTGCATAATTGTACGCTTAAAAGGCGTGGTTATAATGCTTGAGGCTGCGTGTAGCGCTGACACCAAGATATCGAGTGCGCTGGTCCACACCCACTAATCTGGGCTGCGCCAGGCCTTAAACGCAGTTTCTACGCCGATTCAACGATAGGGCCCAGTATATCTGTTCCCCACTGTGATTTTTAATTCATTTTTAATTCGTAGGTGGATTCCAGGATGAACTGATTTTACATATTGCCCCCCACATTTCTAGTTTTAACTTTTTATCATCTTATTTCTTATACTCCTTGTCTCATGTCTGGCCCACATCCTTTTCTACTGTAAGTTTAAGTCTGTTTGTGTACATATGTCTTTCATGTCTTTTATCTTCTTTGTACTTGTATTTTTGTATCTATGTTGGCACTGTTGCACATTACAACAAATTTCTGTGAAAGCAGACAATAAAACGAACTTGAACTCTTGAACTCTTATATATATATATATATATATATATATATATATATATATATATATATATATATATATATATATTCTCATGTTGTCATGTTGTTTTCACACAATCTTTTTGTATTCAAATGTATAACAGTGAACTTTGTTGATGATACTCGCCATAGTTTTAAAGATACAGAATGAGATGGTCTCAGCTCTGAAGTCCTGATCTCAGCTCTGAAAAACAACTCCTTTATTCTTTATTCAGATTGATGGGCTGCATGTTGTCAGAGACTCACTTTGAAGTCCTGGCCTCAGCTCTGAAGTCCAACCCCTCCCATCTGAGAGAGTTGGACCTGAGGGACAGCAACCTGTATGATTCTGGACTGAAGCGGCTCTCTGCTGGACTGGAGAGTCCACAATGCAGACTGGAGACTCTCAGGTCAGACATCAGATTTAGTAATGGGTTGATATGAATATTGTAATTTGAGGATTTTAGAGGCTTAGATCCTGAACATCGGGACCCGAGACCCGATGGTCAGGTAGGGTCAGGTAGAGCCTGATTTTTAAATAAACAATTACGGCTCGGATTGGGTAGGGCTTGATTGCCTTGGGCACAGGCTCGGCTAGGGCCTTCATTTTAGGCCCGTGTAGGGCTCTAAATGATAAGTTTACATGATTGTCTGGTGCAGATGTTACTTAATGTAACAATTAAGGAGGTCAAATACTTGGTAATTGTTATCTCTAAGGACAAGGCAATAACTGAAAATATGAACATTGGAAATGTATTGACAAATGTAAATAAATTCTGAACAAGTGGCTGCATCATCGTCTTATTATCCAAGGAGGATAGTTTGTTCACACTCATTTACCCAGCCTTCCCCTTATACATATCAACGAGAATGATTAAATCAATAAAGTCAATTTTAAGTTAATATGGAAAAACAAATACCAATACATTTGACAATTAAAATACATTGTACATTATAATAAAAAAACATGCATACAGGCATACATACATACATACTGTATGCATTCTAAAATCATCAGGGATTACACAAAAAGTCACAGACTTATTTCCAATGTGGCCCTTGCTTGTAGACATATAGTACACATAGGGACATACAACAAACAGGTTCATGATGAACACAGCAACAACAACCACAACAGCAATAACATCATCTAAAAATATCAAAGACCCTTACTAACTAATTGACAAGCATATTCAAGTGCATGCATTTGAACACATTATGACAATGACCCTTCCTCTAAGACTTTTTCTATGAGCCACATTTTAACTTTTGCTTTAAAGTTGATACAGTTTGAAGCCTCTTTGGTGGCCAGTGGCAGCTTATTCCATTCAAGAGGCCCTAGAAATGCAAATGAGCATTGGCCAAAATGTATTCTCCACCTTACTGAATGCAGGTTTCTGTACAACACAATATACTGGCATTACTTTTGCTTGCCAGTACACGGATTTCATCTATATTTGACAATAAACTGTGGTCATTTAGGAAGTCAATGTTTCCCTATTTAAAATGCTGAAAGCACAGCCAGTATTATCAAAGTTGGTGCACTGTTGAGAGAAAATAATGTGTTTTGGATATGTAGTTGCCACAAAAATAAGCAATGTAACCACAAGGATTCGAACCCCGTCCTAAACCAGGAGTCCAGACCAATGACTTGTGCTTTTTGAGGCAACAGTCTATCCTTATGTGTGTCTCATTAAATCAGTTCTACACACTGTCTATCTTATATCTATGGGGCATGTTGCTATGGTGTTCGTATGCGCAAAATACCATATGCATTGTTATCAACTGTTATTGCTAACAATGGCTAGCCTGGCTAGAGCTAACCCTACTGGTATTTCCAAATTATATATTATCTGTGTTTATTGAGCTTAAACACAATAGATAGTATCATCATATCAAATCAGTGTCATCCAGAGATGGGGACTTGGACTTAAGACATGTACTTGAGTTGCACTTAAGTCGTGCACACACAGTGACTTGAGACTTGTCCTCAAAAACTTGAGACTTGACTTGAGATTTTGGACATTAAAGGAATGTCTAATGATAATGTCAACTAATCAATGCTGATACTTTATTTTAATAGATAAGGGAGTGAGGATAATACAGTACATGCTTTGAATTCCTTAGCTTTTGCTATGCCATGTGCTGACAGCACACTATTTACTACACACTTACAGCCCCACACTTAAAAAGAAAGCATTTACTGCATAATGCTGCATAAAGGGCTGTTTGATGACAAAGTAAAGCCCTGAAAATTGTCAAACGATAGCGTACATGTACACTGACAGTGATTTGTTTAGGTGAGCCTTCTTTTAGGTGGCTAAATTGCATTTTTATCATCTTCATCACTAATTCTCCTTCAGGCTAAGTCGCTGTATGCTGTCAAAGAGAAGCTGTGAAGCTCTGGTCTTAGCTCTCAGCTCGCAGTCATCTAGGCTGAAATACTTGGATCTGAGTGACAATAAACTGAAGGATTCGGGAGTGAAGCTGCTCTCTGCTGGACTGGGGAGTCCGCAATGTCGACTGGAGACTCTCAGGTCAGGATCACTGTTACTTCAACGTATTTAAATCAGGGCTGCCCAATACGTTGATTGCGGTCCACCAGTCGATTGCAAAGGTCTTGATGGTTGATTGGTTCAATGCATCTGACACTTGATTGACATAAAGATCAACCAGTCTGCTGCTGTTAAAGGGGTAGTTCAGTTTGTCTGAAGTGGGTGGTGAGGTACGTGTTTATTGAGCTTAAAAACAATAGATAGTAACATAATATCAAATCAGTGTCATCCAGAGATGGGGACTTGGACTTGCACTTGAGTCGCACTCTGGATGCATTGTGCACCGAGATAGGAGAACTTCAGGCACGACAGGCACAGAGAGCTGTCTGCTGAGTGTGAAGGGGGCCATCAGCAAAAATGTAAAAAAATATATATAAAAAAAAATAAAAAAAAATGCATCCATACTGCTCAGTGCTCACCTGGCGTAATCAAAGTCTCCACAAGCCCTGATATGCCAAGTTGACCTGAAAATATGTAATTTACACCCTGTATAACCGTGGGTACAACCTTGCTATAGTGACTTTTTTATTTTTATGTTTTTGCTCATGTGACTATAGCTGTGTTTCCATTACAGTTTTTCGCAAAATAATTGCGATATTTCTACAATTTCGACAATGTACAATTGCGACTTGTAGGCGTTTCCATTGAAGTTAAGTTTGAGTGACGGCGCACACACCTGAACGAAATTCCCCGTTGCAGCAGCTGACACAGTGATTACGCACGGGGATCTGCCCCAAATCCCGTCCCCTGCATGCTCAATGCAAATCACAACATGAAGTTACAACGCATATAAACGAGCCTGATTATCAATTCAAAAGAAAATGAGTGTCAACATATTGCTGGCTGCAGTGAATGCAGTGAGCGCGAGAGGCAGAGGAAAAAAGGTAGCCTACAACTGCGCGCACACAGACAGGCAGCCTGTCACCATGGAGCGATTTCTGTCATTAAACATGATCTATTTTCCCCAGCTCCGCTTTTGCACAACACTCGTCTTTCTGCTAGGTAGCGTTGCTTAAAAGTTTTCCAATTGCTGGGGAGGTTTTGCCACGGCTTATCGAACCGTTTCTCCCTCATTTTCCTTTAATTTTCCGCTCCGTTTCCAAAGGGGAAGATGGGTCACATGACATGCAAATGCGAAAAATGTGTTTCCATTACACTTTTGCGATAAACTGCTATATCGACACGTCTGAAAAACCACCTCATGAGAGCGCAAAAACTTTTTGCGATATTTGGGAGGTTTTTCGAAATTTACGTGTTTCCATTACCCACTTTCTATTGCGATATATAGATTTTGCGCATTTCTGAGAGTAATGGAAACACGACTTATGACAGCAACATGGTGAGGAAGCGTTTCTTCCATGAAGCTCTCCTCTCCTGCAGATCTTCATCCCCTTCATGCTGAGCAGCTCAGTCCATGCCTCTCAGCTGCCGCATTTCCAGGAGCTGATCTTTGAGGACTTCTCCCATTTCCTCCTGGTGGAGAACATTTTCAAAGAGGTGGTGCTTTTCTGTCATGGACATCATGATAATAATAATCATAATTCATTTATTTTTTAAAGCGCTTTTCAATGACTCAAAGACGCTGACACAGTATGAGTATATAAAAAACAAGATAACAACAGGCAACAGATACAAGTAACAAAATTAACACATCGGTCAGGGATATAATGGAAAACAGAGGGGAAGGAGGGAGTGTGAAGGAGGCAGCGGTCCAGTGGAGACACACCCTGTACAGGGACAGCATTGTCCTCACCAGCAGGGACTCCAGCTCCCACCTTCTGGGCGAAAACTCGTCCATCGACTGGGCTGGGAAGTACGGAGCCCCAGAGGAGGTGGACAGTGTCAAGGAGGTGGCAAGGGTGAGGAGGTGGTGTCCATGATCCAGGTGTACGGCTCTCCAGTTCTTCCTGGTGAGTCGTGGAGGATGGGGAGGAGGAAGGGGAGGATGAGAACAGCCAAGCACACGAGCCAAAGCCAGAGTGAGTATAGAACCAGCAGTCCCCAAAACATCGGCCCCATAAGTGGGTGAATGTGCTACAAGAAGCACACTAGAGGAAGTAGATGATGCCCTGAAGGGAGAGGAAAGCCAGCGACGGAGGGGGAACTCCCACCCACCAACCAGGAGGCACTGGCAGAGAGGTGCCGTCGCCGCCACCACAGAAACAGAGCATGGGCCCGTGTCGGCACCACAGAGCCGCCCAGAGGTCACGCCAGACTTCCCCCCACTGCTGTATGATGACAGCAGCTTCCAGTTCCCCACTACTGGGGAGGTGGTGGAGGAAGAAGAGGTGAGGCGATATCCTCCAGCACAGAGGCTCCGCCCTCCAAGAGAGTGCCCCCCACCCCAATGTGTTAATAGCTCGGCTGGGATAAGCATTTTGATGACTGCATGGGAGAAATATGTTAATTCAGTATACACATTAGATGCACTGTTATGCCACCGGTCACAATTGTGACTGACCATAACACTCACATTTTCACCTATTTCAAAGGGTTACTAATAACACATGATTCTGATATTTTCATGTCTGGGAAAAATTCGGGATTAAATGGGTTTGTCAGAGAAAATACCTGGACTCATTTACCTGCTGATGTGGTTTTTGAAAGCAGCTGACAAACCACCAACATTCAGCTCTACTTTCTGAGTTAATACTTATAATACTATACAATACTTTGTACCTATAATACTGTTATAGAATAGAAATTTACAGACAAAAGGTAAACAGTAAACCACTTGAAGAACACCACTTGTGATCAAAAGATGGAGCCAGGAGTCAGAAGCCGTCTTAAATGATGTATTAACATCAGTGTTGGGACTAACGCGTTACTAAGTAACGCGTTACAGTAACTACATTACTCTTTCGGTAACGAGTGCTGTAACTAATTACTTTGTCAAAATCAGTACAGTCTTTGCGATTTAAACAGGCTTGTTACTCGTTACTTCACTTTTTTTGTAAGTCGAACTGCACTGACATTTGCACATGAGCCCCTTGATCACTGTGAGTAATTCCAGGTAAAACGATTCTGTGTGGGACCTACAGCAGCGAGGGTAGAGAGGAAAATGCCTGGAGTCTGACGGCGGTCTGATGAGGAAGTAATCGTGCGGCACTACACAATACTTTCTAATGTTACTGGACCAAATTCTGATAGTGAAACGGGTCATTTTGCGCAAGCTGTGTTGTGTACGGTAGCGGTGTTCACTTCACACCGCTCGGGCAGCTCGGCGAGTCAGCAGCATGGAGCCCTCTCCTCCTCGCTCCTCTCCCAGGCTGTCTGTCACCAGTGCCCTGCACCAGGCAAGCACTCGTCTCTCACTCACAGATTCCCCTCGCGTTGGAGGCTGTTCACGGTGTGTTTCGCGTTGTTTGGTCATGAAATGGGAAAGAAAATGCCTGCAAGTCTGCTGCCTTTTGGAGATGAACTGCTATTAAAGGCAGCCGCGACGAGCCTTGGGGCTCTGCTCTGTCCCTACTCCCTATCTGCAGCGCTGGGTCACTCCACTGTTACAAAGGGTAACCAAAGTGTTTATGTTGGTCAGCCAGGATATTATAGACTACTACTGATACAGTTGTTAATTATACACTGCCAAAAGTGTACTGCCTACTTTTTGAAGGCAACAATAAATATGCCTCAATGCCTACTGTACATGTTGTGTTTTCTTGTTCCACTACTTTTCGTCATAGTGATAATGGGTACAATGATCAAATTTGACAGTTGTCTTGTCCCACACTGTGCTACAGCAACCCCAAAATAATGTGTGTGCATTAATAAGAGAATTGAGAGTTTTAAAAAAAGTAACTCAAAAGTTACTTTCCTAGTAACTAGTTACCCGGAAGCGAGTAACTTAAAGTAACTAAGTTACTTTTCAGAGCAGTAAGTAGTAACTGTAACTAAGTTACTAATTTAAAGTAACTTGCTCAACACTGACTAACATCGATCTTGGTCAAGAGATGCACTCTTTTATATTCACGAATGGCATTGTCTCTATGCCACAGTAATTGGCAGTGTTAGAGTTGTCTCTTGTCTCTATGCCACTGTAATTGGCAGTGTTAAAGATTGTCTCTATGCCACTGTAATTGGCAGTTTTAGAGTTGTCTCTATGCCACTGTAAAAGATCCACATTGGGGCGTACGTCCCCTCACCTTGAAAAACCCACAATGTTGTGTAACCACTTCAGGTTTTTTTAATACCCGACGACCATTTCTAGGCAAGAAGGAATTATAAATAAATTCAGACTTGGAGAGAAAAAGACCATAGGTATCCTGTTCGTATGATGCCAGCTGTTATAGAATAGAAATTGACCATCCTGTATCGTGACGCCAGTTGTTATAGAATGGAGATTTACAGCCAAAAGGTAAACAGCAAACCACTTGAAGAAGACCAATTGTGATCAAAAGATGGAGCCAGGAGTCGGAAGCCGTCTTAAATGATGTATTAACATCGATCTTGGTCAAGAGATGCACTCTTGTATATTCACGAATGGATACACAGGCTTACATGGATACACAGGCTTACAATGCCAACAACAGAAAGTCAAACATAGTTATAGGCTAGAACACACATCAGATTACATCTGTCTTGATGCACATTTGAAGGCTAATCTGCAGACAACCTATCTGGTATTCTGGCTCTGTACAGGACATAGCGACACGGTGACAGGGTACAGTGTGAAATAGAGAGGAGCTGCAAATGTGCACTACAGACTATCTGAATATGACGTCTGTCTATGTATGTATGTACAATAACTATGTGTAACTTATATTTCAGTATTTCTCTCCTGTGTGTGTGTGTGTGTGTGTGTGTGTGTGTGTGTGTGTGTGTGTGTGTGTGTGTGTGTGTGTTGTGTGTGTGTGTGTGTGTGTGTGTGTGTGTGTGTGTGTGTGTGTGTGTGCACAGGCTGTCAGGCTGTCATCTCACAAAGGAAGGCTGTGCTTCTCTGGCCTCAGCCCTGAGCTCCAACCCCTCCCATCTGAGAGAGCTGGACCTGAGCTACAATCATCCAGGAGCCTCAGGAGGGAAGCTGCTCTCTGCTGGACTGAAGGATCCACACTGGAGACTGGACTCTCTCAGGTATGGAGAGGCAACATCTGCTAGAAGGCTGAGAGTCACACAGATTTTCTGTCAGACCGACTGCGTCCGCACTGTGGCTAAGCTGTCGCTCCTCATTGGAGCTTCATGAATCATCCTGTTCAGTTCACACACAGTTCAGTTATTAAGGACCAAACTCACTAGCCGAAACATTCAGGTGTTGATACTGAATCTGAGAGTGGATTCACAACTGGCTCGTTTGGAGAAGTTGTTTAAAACGGGACTTTCCACCAAAAAAACGGTTCGTTTAAGCAATAGATCAGGACAGGCCATGGTATATTGGTGATTATAAAACGGCTCTCTCAAATCAAGCAATCTGATTGGTTCACAGCCATTGTATAAATCCAATAACCCACTCCAATAACCCATGGCCATGGGTTATTGGTTGCCATGGCAACTCTCTTACTAAAAGCCTTTGGTTACCTAAAAAAAAACAAATGGCGGAGACAGCTGTCAGATCCTTGTGAATCGATCTTCGCTTATAACTTTACTAAATTATAATAAACTTTAATAAATTATGTTTAGTACAAGAATAGACGCGGGCTAATGTCTTCTTTGCAAAAAAAAGGCTGTTAACCCCGCATTTAACCCCGCATTTAACCCCGTAACGTTAGTTGGGGTCGGGCTTTCCAGAAAGCTCTCAGCTTCTCAGCAAGCGCTGCGCTCGAGCTGCGGGGCTTTCCAGAAAGCTCTCAGCTTCTCAGCAAGCGCCAGGATTGGCCAATGTCAACTTCAGTCTCCAGAACGATCCAATCAAATCACCCGCACGTTCTTGCGGTCCCGCCTTACAGCTCTCAGCTTCTCAGCAAGCGCCAGGATTGGCCAATGTCAACTTCAGTCTCCAGAACGATCCAATCAAATCACCCGCACGTTCTTGCGGTCCCACCTTACAGTAGTGTTTCAACTGACTCTACCAGAATGCAATGCCAGTCGGACTTATAGTATTATTATTATTATTATATTATCATACTTGGAAACCGTTTTATAAAAGCAATATAGCACTCGAGCGGCGTGTGTTGTGGCATATATCCCGCTGCTCAGCAGTTATAACAGCTGATCAGCGGGATATATTTGCCACAACACACTAGCTCTCATGCTATATTGCTTAATTATATCCCAGCTAAGGGTTGTTCATGCTGGCTCTGATTTTAATGTCATAATTCTGAGAAAAAGTCAAAGGTCCTGAGTCAATCAATCAAAAATTTTTTACGGCAAGCAAAATAAAGTAGTTGCAAACAACACATTAAAAATTTTGTTGTTGAAAGGATGTTTAAAAACAAAAAATCACACCAAGGTGCTGAAGTAAGCAGTGCAGACAGACGGACACCACTTAATCAATTTTAACAAAAAAGAAGAAGACAATTGCTCGAGTGACATCACTGATGACATCACAACTGCCTGATGCCATCACAGTCGAGCAATTGCGTGACATCATTTCAGTTGAGTCATAAATTGTGACGGACACCGCTACCCCTACAGACAGATAGACACCACTAACCAGTAGCGGAGCGTACACCGGGGCTGGGGGTGCGGCGGCCACGGGCCCGCCCATCACAAAGGGCCTACTGTGGGCACACCTGTGGTCCCGCAAATTGAGACGATGTCCGGCATTTGCGTGAGATAGAGCGCGAGAGACCGAAGCAGATAGAAAGGGAGAGAGACGGAGACAGAGAGGGAGAGAGAGAGATGGCGAGAGGGAGAGAGAGACGAGACGTGAGAGAGAGCAGGGGAGGGAGATAGAGCGCACGGGCTCACACAGCTGCTCCTTAACTAGCTTGTTAACTTCACTTAACTTCCCACATGCACTACTGCAGCCTGAGAGATATCGTTACGTCGTGAGTGAGTACCCTATTCCCAGTAAAAAAAAAAATAACAATACTAATGGCATACAAATATAGGCTACTTAACCATTAAATAGGATAGCAATATTTATGCAATATTAACCATAAAATAGGATAGCAATATTTATGCAATATTAATATATATATGCAACAGTATCTTCTTTGGACAAAGCTCTCCAATGTTGGTTTGCACAATTGAAGACAGCCTCAAATATTTCTCAACAGCATCCTGTCTTTGAGATGCATTTGCAGATATTTAGTCTCTACACTGCTGCTACAAAGGACATTATGAATTCCATAAGCTGCTCTTATTCTTAATGTTTTGTTCAAATGAACCAGTAATGTAGTCTACTACCTGGCCGTACTTCATTATAAGCTATTAGTAGGCTACATTGTTCTACTAGAAAAGTCTGACTAACTTTAATGCTATGGTTGGAAGCATTGAGTTATATTAAATATGGAGAGATGATGGCTATCTCCGCCCAGCAGGGTCGAGTGAAGCCAAAATCCGGCCAGATCAGTGAACCAGAGTCTGCGCAGTAGCTCCCTTGATTTAGAACCTCTGAGAGCTCCCCGCCCCATCTGAACTTTCTTATGTAGAGCTGCTGTTTCTAGAATGCACACAGTGCGTTGCGTATTTATATACAGTCTAGCTCTGTAAATATTGCAATTTAAGTTGTAATATTTTTTGTCTCGCCAAAAGTAACCAGGAAGATTCCCACTATGAGATCAGTTTATCAAAATGACGCCTGTACGACAATCTGATTTCCGTTGTCGGAGATTGAGTGGTATCAGCCAGACAAGTCAGACCTCCGGGCTGCTCTCAGCCCAGAGAGCAGCCCGGAAGAGGAGCCTCTCAGCCCGGAAGAGGAGCCAGGGCTGCTTGGCTCTCAGCCTCTCACTGGGGGAAATTCTCGGATGAACAGCTCTGTGTTGATAAGCCTAATGTTTCCGTGGCATTTTGATTAATTTTATGATTACATTTCTTTTGGCGCAAATGTTGGTTTAACAAATCTAACCGTGAGGCTACGTTGTTGTACCCGCCCGGTAGTGTGTGTAGGGCAGCCCAACCTAACGTTAGCTCAGTGCATGAGCCAGGCTGCCTGGTCTATTCTCTGACTCTGTATATCCCACTGAGCTATATCTTATTTATGCCTGGTATATCGTTACTAAGAGAGGAGCTTGTGAAGAACGAAAGCATTTCCCCGAGATATGCATATAAAAACGTTTGTTGCTTTAATAGCCTACAAAAAATAAAACGTCTGTTTGTATGTGATGCTAACCCGTTAGCGATGAGCTAATGGTGGTTGTGTACTACTAGGCCTCATATTATACCCGGGACGGGAGTTAACGTTATAAAACACATTTCCTGTCAGTTGGACAACCTGGTCAGTTCTGAAAATATGTGTCTATTATTGTGTTATTCCAGCTATCGTTATCGGTTCTTAAGTTATATTAAGCCGATAAATAATGAAAAACAGCTGACTAGCGAAAGCGGCTAACGCCATTGCTAGCCTGCATGTTAAAACCATTGTGTACCTATAACGTAGCTGGAGTAACTCATAAAACACATATTTTCTGAACTTACTTCAGTCCCCAACCAACGTTAATTCCTCGCGCACCTTTCTCAAAACAATGTTCTTTTTATTGGGGTCCATTGATGTCTGGTAGCCAGCACAGCCAACCCATGAGCCACCCGACTTCCAGGGAGCGTTAGATAACATGAAGCCGTGTGTCTTGTCTATGACGATAGATCTATAATGTGCAGAGCCTGTCCAGCCAATGACGGCTTGAGACTCGCTGCCACAGCTGTCAATCATTCATTTTTATCCCTTTTTATATGTCAAATAACTACTTAAAAACAAACTGATCAGAAAAATGACCACTTGCACAGGCATTAGCATGATAATGACTATCTAAAATGATACAAACCACCTTTGGAAAAAAAAAATTCTGACGTATACTGTGATTATTTCGGTTGTGATTTTCCCATCCACTAACATGGGGAGGCGGGCCTTGTGACCTAATACTGGATTCAACCGCCAGAGCGGCGATCTAACATGCAGCGGCTTCACTGAACGGGACCAATGCTCAGTCCATCTTATAATATGTCCATGGTTGGAAGGCACAAACATGCCATGTGTTTCATATCTGAACAGAAGCCATCAGCAACCTGCCTGTTCTGTTTTATTGTAGCCTACACACTTTAGTCACATGTGTTGCTTATTTACCTAGCCTGGGAGTTGGGACAGTTGAAAAGATGGGATGTTAATTTTTTTATAAGTTAGTTTGGTAACACTTTACAATAAGGGTACATTAATTAAGGGTTAATTAATGCTTAATAAGCATTCATTGCTTAATAAGCATTAATTAACAGGGTTAGTAAACCTTAGTAAGCATTATAAACAGGTCAATGGGCCACTTCCAAAAGGACTAACCCAATGAGTGAGCTGGAGCACACAAAGCGCACTGCGTCTTCTTCAGAGTCAAGAGTTTTTGACTCTGAAGAAGACGCAGTGCGCGTCGAAACGTCAGTTTTGTACCTTTATTAAATTTATTCAAGTGACTTTGTGTGCTCCAGCTCACTCATTGGGTTAGTCCTTTTGGAAGTGGCCCATTGACCTGTTTACATTGTTTTGTCCTGTTCTGAAAGCACCGACCTCCCTCTGTGGAGGGGTTGAAGCGCAGGAGATTCCTTCTACAGTCTTAGTAAGCATTAATTAACCCTTAATTAATGTTAACTAATGTTTAACTCATTGAGTGCCAAGGACGAGTATGTTCGTCAATTCAGATACTAACGTAGAGTGCCAAGGACGAGTATGTTCGTCAATTGCGTTTTTTGACGGTGGGACGTGGATCAAAGCCTCAGGCATCTCCTGTACAAATATTGTAGCTATTGAAGGTGTATAACCTATTTTACGGACTCATTAGGTGGCGACAGTGCTCTCCAGATTAGAGAAAGGTCCGGAAAACAGCAGGAAAAATCCCCGTGATGAAAGAGAAACCTCTCATGCTGCAGCCAGAGCCATATAGATTGCTCTGTCTGGAGCTGACGTTGGCTGCGAACAGCAGTCAATCCGCGCCCACAACTGAGACCCTCTGCCTCTGTCTGTCTCTCTGTCTGTATAGTTTCTCCACACGATTAGCCGCCAGAAAGGCAGCACCCGACGCCGAAGGGCCAAACCTTTCCCTGCAGTCCGGTTTGGCATTTCCGTGTCGCGCTGGGAGCCAGCGCACAAAAACGGAGCGCTCCGAAAATAGACTGGGTGCGTGTTAGGCTGTGTGTTAGTGTGGGAGGAGGAGTTTGCAGCGAGGGGGGGAGAGGGGGGGTGGGGCACGCAGGGCACCACACAACTACACCACGTCACTACATCAGAAAATATTAGCTTCAGACTCAGTGAATGTGCTTGAAATGCTTCATTTCACAAAAGGCGGAATAACTCAGCTTCTAATTTGAAACAGCAGGAAAACACGCTGCCACTTGGCCCACACGGAGCTACATTCTAGGACTGGCTTGCACACTATTTTGATCACAACAACGCCTAGGACGGACAAAAACGCTGCGGAGATCACTGGGTGAGTCGTCAGATCATAATTAATGTGAGGAGAGGGTTTCAAAACCAAAATCCAGGTTAAAAAAAAAAGAAATTCTCCTTTAACTCATTGAGTGCCAATGACGACAGCTGTCGTCAATTCAAATACTGACGTAGAGTGCCAAAGACGACAATTGTCGTCAATTGCGTTTTTTGACGGTGGGACGTGGATCAGTCCCTGATACATCTCTGGTACAACTATTGTAGCTATTGGAGGTCTATAACCTATTTTACAGAACCCTTAGGTGGCGACAGTGCTCTCCAGGTTAACAGAAAGGCAGAGAAAAACAGAGAATAAGTCGTTGGGGAAACGGAAATCGCATCGCATCCGTATGCATCGATATGCATGAAGCGTTTTAACGTTAGATGCGCCTGCAGCAGCCAATCTGCTCCCACAATTGAGCTCCTCCATGCCCGCTGCGACAGCCCATTCGCATGATCAGCCGTGGAGTTGTTTATTATTCTCAACTGGAAGCATAGGAGCCGGTGACAAACACACGTGGAAACGCTGTAAAAAAGCTGGATGTCGCGCACCCTTCACAGTGCAGAGCAAACTCAGCAGAGAGCCACCTCCCATAAGGAGGAGTGTGAAGTTGAGGCGGGGCGGGGGGGGGGCACGCAGAGCAGCACACAACACTGACCCAGACAGACCCAGGCAGCAGGACAGGGTTGGCAAACGCAAGCCAGAATATCCGATGCCCACCAGCAGCAAAGACCAGCAAGAAGCTGCAACCAGCAGCGCACGCAGGGGCCAGCGCTGCTGGTTGCAGCTAAAAATATTATTCTGCCAAACAAAATTCCCTGGCCTTCACTGTTTTATTGAAGGAAATTATTTTTGAGGTGTGACTACATCAGAAAATTAGCTTCAGAGTCAGTGATGTGTTTGAAATGTTTAATTTCACAAAAGGGCCATTATCTCAGCTTCTAGAAAAAAACTGCTCTTTTTTGTTAAATCAAGCTATCTTCTCCGGCTGATAACGAAAGAACGGAAAATGATATCAATAAACCTGTTTTTGCTGATGATAGAAAAGAGTCTCATCGTTCTTTTTGCGTGTTCATTGTTTACATAGTAATATCACACAATATTCTGTGGGCCTCGAGAAATCACTGAAAAAAGCTCTGAAACTCTGGCACTGGGAGCGTCCGTTCTCCAAAAGTGGCTGGCACTCAATGAGTTAATAAACATGTCTAGTAATGCTTAATAAGCATTAATTAATTAACCTTAACTAATGTGTCTAGCAATCATTTACTAATGCTGTTCATGTTAACCAAGCCTTAGTTAACAACATGAACAACAGCATTAGTAAATGATTAAGAGTATGAGTAAGGTATGAGTAAGGTATTAACTTATAGGCTACATTATTTAATAGCATAAAGTCTTTTGAAGGTTGTCATGTTCCAGTATGTTTCACTAATGTTAAAAGATCACAAAGACTGGTCACAGACCTGGTCAGAATGGGGTTAATTTTATTTGTTGTAGCATTGCATTAAGCCAATAAGTCAATTCTAAAGGAAACTGGCTTGACTAATCAGCTGATCAGTTTTGCCCTGCTGGCATCATGGCTGGCATTTTTGCTGCTGTCGCTCCTATACAAGGAGATAAAAACATTGTCGCCGCCTACTGTAGATCACCATCTAGATCACCACTGTAACTGCCTCACATCGCCAGTTTTAAATTTGTAGTTGGCATCCTGCTAATTTTATTTTTGTTTTGGTCCTACCGTTAATCTCGTAGTCTAGAGGCGGAACTAATCTGACGCACCCGTGTTTATCGGACAATTGAGAACGTAACACACACCTTGATACCACATGCAAGCAGAGCACAAAGGAGCCACGGAGCCAAGAGCTCACCAAAGAAAGCAAATAAAAGATTAAACTCCGAACCTGCAGCCTAGAGGAAGGAGGACCTAGAAGCAAGACGTTTTATCCCCTTTAGTAAGAAGCAGCCTACGAGGTACGTTTAGATTTTTAAGTTCATTTCTGTCTGATACATGTGTTCTGTGTTGTGCTAATGTGCTAGCTAGCATGCTAATGTTGGTATAGCTGTCACTGGTTGTGGTGATTGTTTGAGGCTAATTTTTGTTGTGGTGGTGCAAGGAGTGATTAAGCACATTGCTAGCTAATGCCTCTGTTTTGTTTATATGAGTTACTAGCTACAGTAACTATGGTTCTGTGACTAAGCACATTATCTAATGCTTATATTTTGTTTATAAAGTTACTATGTATCTACAGTTCCTGATACTTGAATTACATTTACATTTACACAATTTACATTTTGTTTTATAAAATTATTAATTAATGTGACTGCACTTTTGATACCTGAGAGTATAGATCCACACATTGTTGTACAACTAAAATGAGATTCAAATGTAAGTTATACTGTATGTAGGTTTACTGCAATAATACCTGCGCCCTGACCACCTCGACACAGTTCTGCCCTTGGTGGTTCAAGGCGGTGGCGAGGCAACAGGAAGATAAACGGACAAGATAAACACAAGATAAACGGATATCAAATGTTTTCATTTTTGAGTTTTTAGTGTAGGCTATCATAGACTATAATTTGCTCGTATATATAGGCCATATTTGATTGTATTTCACGCTTTATTGTCTCTGTATGTAGGCAAACATTTTCTTAAAATAAACTTGTTTACACTCTGCTGTGTGTGTTTTGGACGAAAAGCATTCTGGGGAGTGGAGAGACGGGCGGGGGTGGGGGAAAATGTGACACAATGGACTTTGATTCTCACAAGGCAGGTTTCGATCGGTGTTTAACTGCCACTCCCCCCTACAGTTATCAGACAATGGGCGCACATTGCTATGTCTGCCCCAGTGCACTTGTAAACATTCCACCCCCATCCCCCCATGCTAAATACACTCAGGGTTGTCCAAACTGTAGTGAATGGGGACCAGATTAGACCATGTGAAAATACCCGGCCGCTGCTTCTCGCATCATATGGGTTATAAAAAATAGTTCAGTACACTTGTACATTAGGCTACTTTACATAATTTGTTTCCATTGAACTATGAAGCTTTTGCACACACACACACACACACACACACACACACACACGGATTTATTTTTATTTTCCTACAAAACCTTTGGCGTTTGGGTGTATAAAGTAGGCATAATTAAACAATTACCACAACAAATGCTTTATTTATTTCATTAGAAATTGGTTATTTTGCAGCAGCGGCCCGCGAACTACTACTCCAACCTTCATTGCGTCATTGTTCTCCTCCCGCCCCAGCTTCATGCATTCCTGAACACGCATATTTTTGACATCATGTAGTCTGTAGCAAATTATTTATTTAATTATTTATTGTGCAAGTTAGTAGCCTACTTAATTAACCTGTATACAGTGTGGCATAATTGTGCTTTAAGTAAAACAGTTGTCTAATGGTAAAGTAAAGGCGAAATGAATTATGCAAAGGACCAATAATATGAAAATGAATAAGCAAGAATATGAAAATGGATTAAAAAATGCACATTTTAAATTGCATTTTGGAAATCAGCATCAGTCTTCCATTTGTCAATTTAATTAATTTAATTTAAATGGCTCATTTATAAGCATTTTTATTAATAAGGTTTATAAATACTTTTATCAAACAGCTCATTTAAAAGCATTTTTTTCTTCTAGAAGCTGCCTGGAAGGTGAATATGTAGCCTTACATATGTAGCCTTAAGTAAATTACTGAGAATTACCCTACTGCTTGGATTTATAAAGCTTTTCATAATGCAGGAGACAGAGGGGAAAAAGCACAGTATTGTGCACAGAAGAAATCCATGCAGTCAGCAGAGAAATCCAATTCAAATGATTGAATCGGTGACCACACCACAGAGTCACACGAGTCAGTCAGACTCACAGAACCGTGCTCACAGATAGCACCTGGTGCAACTACACCTTCCTTGGTTATAATGCCGCCGCGCGTCAATACACAGCTTGCGTTAAGGCACGCATATGGATCTGTCTACCACTGTACCTGTTTCTATGTTTTGCATATCTCTGTACGTCGCTTTGGAGAAAGGTGTCTGCTAAATGAAATAAAGTAAAATGAAGTAAAAACAATAAACTATTATTCACTGAAAAACTTGTATCACATGTAAAGAGCCACAAACATGCTATTGTTTCTCTACCCTCACACACACAAACACACACGATACTGCATCGCCCAGCATAAGGGTGAGTTAATGCTTATTAAGCATTATTATGCATTAACTAACCGTTAATGAATGTGCCTTTAATTTAAAGTGTTGGCAAAGAGATTATGCTGTCTGACTTTATTTACGCCCCACAGGTTGGACAATGGTGGACTGCAGAGGTTGAAACCAGGTGTGCAGAAGTGTAAGTGTGTATTCGGTTTGATTCATGAAAACAAACCAGAAGACAAAAAACAGATAAAAGCCTTTCTTAAAATGAATGAAGCGTGTACACACACACACCCACACACACACACACACACACACACACACACACACACACACATATATATATACAGTATATATATATATATATATATATATATATATATATATATATATATATATATATATATATATATATATATATATGTATATATTACTTTTACATTTACTTTTATTTCACTTGGCAGACGCTTTTATCCAAAGCGACGTACAACAGAGATAAAAACAATACAAGCAATATACAGTATACACACAGTACCAGAATAATCTAAAACATAGTAAAATATAAGGTGCTATTGGACGTGCAATCAGTGCATTGATCTTGATGCAAAAGTGCCTGTATGATGCATTTATGCAAGTGTGTCAGTGCGGAAGTGGACCTGAAATAATTGAGTCTTAAGTCTCTTTTTGAAAATAGTAAGGGAGTCAGCACTTGTTGACTCCCTTAACAAGGGAGTTAGGGGCCCCTATCGTTGCATCAGCCTTTAAACTGCGCTGAGCACCTGGCGCAGCGCTGATCAGTGGACGTGGACCAGCCCACTCGATATCTTGGTGTTGGCGCTACACGCAGCCTAAAGCATTACAACCACGCCTTTTAAGCGTAAAATTATGCACTGTATGGTCATTGGGTAAGTGCAGTAAACGAAGCACATGCTTCACTTTTCAGCTCCAATTCCACGAGAAATCCAGTAAAACCAGACAAGCCAAGTGCTCTGCTCCCCCCCCCCTCCCTTCATCCCGTGGGCCAGGTAGTTCATTCCACCACCGGGGAACAACAGAGGAGAAGAGCCTGGTGAGTGAATTGGGTGGTGGAAGTGTCAGATATCTTTCAGTAGCGGAACATAGTGGACGGAAGGGGGCATAGGGTTGGATGAGGGAGTTCAGGTAGGTTGGGGCTGTATTTGTCAGAGTTTTGTATGCAAGGGTTAGGGCCTTGAACTGAATTCGGGCGGCCACTGGGAGCCAGTGGAGGGAGATGAGGAGGGGTGTGACGTGGGTTCTGTTTGGCTGGTTGAAGATGGAGAGGAGAGGTTTGGATGTGGATGCAGGAAGGCCAACCAGTAGGGAATTGCAGTAATCGATGCAAGATAGAATGAGGGCCTAGACCAGAAGCTGTGCTGTGTGTACTGTTAGGTAGGGTCTGATTTTCTTGATGTTGTATAGAGTGAATCTGCATGACCGGGCTATGGCAGCGACGTGTGTTTTGAAGGATAGAAGATTGTCGCGAATGACTCCAAGGTTATGGGCAGACTGAGCTGGGATGAGTGGTGATGAACCAAGGTTGATATTAATCTGGTGTGGTATGGGCAGTGTTGGGCAGTAACGCGTTACTGTAATTAGTTACTTTTTTAGTAACTAAGTAATATAAGGCGTTACAATTTCCAAAACAGTAATTAGATTACAGTTACTAATCCAAGTAACGCATGCGTTACTGCGTTACATCATTGCCTGCCAGAATGCAGTGTTTTCTATGTAAAAGAAGAAAAGAAAACATTTTATCCTCACGGACTCAGATAGACCTGTCGCGCACACATATACGTCATAGTGTATGTGCGCGCAACAGCGTCAGAGCATGCACGCCGGCTTTCAAAACAAACCGAGTCAGAAGAAGGAGACGAGCAAGAGAAATATGCGTTCAAAAGCTGGAACATTATTGTCCTTTGTAAACTATGTGCGAGCAGCTTGGCAGATGCTACCTATTTGCACTGTTGACTCACCCTCATATCGATGCATCATAGAGAAAATAGCCACGAAGAACAATATCAAGCTGCCGCAGCCGCACACGGGGAAAGACGTTTGTTGGCTACCTCGAGAGAGAATATGCGGGGATAGAGCATAGGGATGGAGGCTAAATTGAAGGCAACGCCACGTGAGGTAGACTTGGGTGGTGTAACAGTTCACTGGATTAACAGATACACTTTGGGTAAGTGTTGTACACTTTGTTACTTCCTAACCTTCTCGTCAAAGCCTTCTGACCTCTCCCGAGTCCCTTCACGTCTTTTCCAGTGTGAAGCTAGCCAGTCTTAACACACCACTTCCTGTTCTTTCTAACCAAATTTCAAAGTAAAATGCCTTTGGCGTTTCTTTTAACATAGCTTCTTTTGTGTGTTTTTTACTGAGATGTACTGACATTGGCTTCTGCTGTAACACAAGAATTTCACCCAGGGGATTAATAAAGTACTCTATCTATCTATCTATCTATCTATCTATCATAATACCAAAGCGAAAATAATTAATACAGTGACATGCTAGACATGTAACAACTTAAGTGTAAGGTATTTGGGGTAAAAAAGAAAAGAAAAAGTAACTAGTAACGTAACTAGTAACGTACCTAGTTACTTTTTGAAAAAGTAATCAGTAAAGTAACTTTTATTACTTTTTAAGGAGTAATCAGTAATCAGTAACTAATTACTTTTCCAGAGTAACTTGCCCAACACTGGGTATGGGGATGTTGACTGGGATGATCAGGAGCTCAGTTTAGGAGAGATTGAGTTGGAGGTGACGTGCTTTCATCCAAGAGATATCTGACAGACGGAAGAGATGCATGATGAAACTGTGGGGTCGTTGGGAGAGAAGGACAGAAACAGCTGTGTATCGTCAGCGTAGCAGTGATATGAAAAAACGTGGGCGTGAATGATGGAACCAAGTAAAGTGATGTAGATTGAGAAGAGAATGGGGCCTAAGACTGAGCCTTGGGGCACGTCTGTAGCGAGGTTGTGCGGCTTGGAAAATTCTCCTCTCCAGGATAGTCTAAATGAGCGCCCTGAGAGGTATGATGAAAGCCATTTGAGTGCAGTTCCAGAGATTCCAAGTTTGGTGAGTGTTGAGATGAGGATTTGGTGGTTGACGGTATCGAAAGCGGCTGACAGGTCGAGTAGACCTGCAGCTCGCGCCAGTCTTAGTGATTGCGTTACTGATAATAGAGCTGTTTCGGTGGAGTGTCCTGCTTTGAATCCAGATTGGTGTATGTCGTGTAGGTTGTTGACGGAAAGGAAAATGGAGAGTTGATTGAAGGCAGCGCGTTCGAGAAGTTTGGACAGGAACGGCAGGAGATTTGGACAGGAATGGCACATATATATATATATATATAAATATATATATATATATATATATATATATATATATATATTAGGGCTGTCAAACGATTAATTTTCTTAATCGCGATTAATCGCATCTTTGTATCGCATGTTTAAAATGCTATTATTTTGCATTGCAAAGCATTTTTAATTAGATATTAATAATTCTTACCAGTGTGTCGTGATTGGGAATCAAATGAATGCAAATAAATGTACTTTGTGATCTTTAATTTTAGATTTATTTTCAATTCAATAGAAGTGCAATGTAGACAGGAGGTCACAAAATGTCTACAAAATGCATCTTGAATAGAAAATAAATGCACAATAATTGTAAACACTCCAGAACACTCCAGAACCGATACTTCCGGCGGCGGCAAACCCAAAATGACACAGCCGAAGAAGGCTGTATCTGAGCTAAAAACTTTGGCACTTCCATGTGAATAATGGCTCGGTATTGGAAACTGTGTATTGATAACGTGTATAAAAACGATTAAAAAAAAATAACGCGTTATGAACGGCCCGCATTAATGCGCCATTAATGCGTTAACGCTGACAGCCCTATATATATATATATATATATATATATATATATATATATATATATATATATATATGAGGAGAAAGGAGAGTCCCCACGCACAGCCAGTGGAATGATCAGGTGCTGGTAGGTTGCAGGTACAAAGGCACAAAACAAAAGAATGTACCACCGCACACTGAAGTATAGCTTTACTGTGATTTATTCAGCAAACAACGCGTTTCGCTGTAGCAGCTTCATCAGGTTTTGAGCGGTGGTACCTTCTTTTGTTTTATATATATATATATATATATATATATATATATTAGAGATGGTATCGGAGCCGATACTGGCCATATTTTGCTGTACTCGTACTTGGGTGCTGTATTGTAATCTGTATTGTGTTCTTTAGCACCGCCTGGTGACGATGTCAAGTAGTTGTATTGCAATTGTATTGGCTTCTTAAGTGCCATCTAGTGGTTGTTTCAAATAGTTGCACTAAGAGGAAGTGAGCTCATACTAAACAGGAAAAGGTATCCAGGAAGTTCTTTCTCCTGTGCTCTCCTAGAGTGAGCTTCTCAAAGCAACAATCCTCTTAATCCTGTGCCTTAAAGTCCACAAAACGGCTTCATCTGTAAGTTTTCTACTATTTACAGCTATATTAACATGTTGATGTTATTATTTCTTGGGTTGAGTAGCCAACATTATTTTTGAAGACTGTTAGTTTATTGTACTATGTACTAAGTACTATGGAGTAGTGATTGGTGTTAATTGGTGCTTGTGTAGAAGATATTTACTGTTATATCTTGTTCTTTGATTAGTACATACAATAGGCCTCCAGTGAAATATCCTTAGCACCTGTTGGGTTTATGTCAGTAACCTTTCCTCTACTGATGTACTTGAGATATTATAGTGCTTACAAATGTACTACTTACCTGGTATTTACCTGTTTGTATTTTTGTGGTCTTTTTTGCAGTTTTACAAAGTTACATATTTTCCTCAATTAAATCCTGTCAAATACAACAACTCGCCTGTTCCTTGGAGGATGCAATTCTGGACAATATAATGTTAAGCTGGCTGTATAGCTGAAAATACGTTGTCTGCAACAACTTTTAGTGAGGACAGCACAGGTGCCAATACTGACACGGCCACGTGCCCGATACCACTTTACACCTACGGCATGCAACGTGACATTAACCTCAAAGTAGCAAGCCAGCGTCTTGCCATCAACGTTACTGCAGCATCACTTCCTGATCTCCCAAACTACGGGGCGGACCAAGGCTCACACATCACAGAACATGTATGCATGCGTTGCATTAATCGCGCGTAAAAATATATATAGTGGCGTTAAAAGGAATTTGCGTTAACTTGGTATTATCGCGTTAACTTTGACAGCCTTTATATATATATATAGCCTACATACATACACATATAATAAAAATTATAATACATACAAATGGAGATTTGTTTTTGCAAATCTTACATAAGAAGCTCATGAGTCACATATATTCATTCAAACGATACTCTGAAAAAAGATGGCTGACAAAATGTGTCATCATGAAACTGAAGAGATGAACAGTCAATCTGTTACATCAACAGATAATAAACACAACGTGTTTATTAGATGAGAAGCTGCTGCTGTAACGAGTCTTGTTGTCTCATCAGATGCCTGTGAACTCACACTGGACCCAAACACAGCAAACAGATGCCTCCTCCTGTCTATAGACAACAGAAAGGTGACGTGTGTGAGAGAGGAGCAGCCATATCCTGATGACACAGGGAGATTTGAGTACAGGAATCAGCTGCTGTGTAGAGATGGTCTGACTGGTCGCTGTTACTGGGAGGTGGAGAGGAAAGGACCGGTTAATATAGGAGTGACTTACAAAGGAATCAGGAGAGGACAGGGTGATGACTGCAGGCTTGGAAGGAATGAAAAGTCCTGGTGTCTTGTCTGCGGTAATGGAAGTTACTCTGCCATTCACAATGACAGAGTAACAACCATACATCTTCCCCCCTCCCCTTTCTCTAACAGATACGCAGTGTATCTTGACTGGCCTGCTGGGTCTCTGTCCTTCTACACAGTTTCCTCTGACACCTCAGTCCACCTCCACACTTTCCAGTCATCATTCACTGAACCACTTTACCCTGGGTTCTGTCTGTTGCCTGGTGCCTCAGTGTCTCTGTGTCAGATAGAGTAGTGAGAGAGAAACACACTGTGACCAAACACAGCTGCTCAGATGATGCTTCTCTGCAGGATCACACACACACACACACACACACACACACACACACACACACACAAACACACACACACCTACACACACACACACACACACACACACACACCTGTTTACTGCTCATTTTAACAAACATGATCCATCAGTGTAAACAGAGAGATAGAGAGGTGCGTGTGTGTGATTGATTTTGATTGATTTATTTTATTTCCGTGTCACACACCAAATGGTGGCCAGCCCATATGGGCTTACGGTGAAAACACACCATCTCCTGCACGTAAGCTGCGAGGCACGACCTTGTGTGCAGACAGTTTACATTAGGACACCATGTTAACAGATCTGTCAGTCCACACCGAATTGCGCGCAGCTCCGCGGACGCTCAGGGCGCACAGGATAGCCTAGATTTCTATTTTTGTGCGCGGACCTCTATGCCCGTGAGCGACTCTGTCAAGCTGAACAGATCAGATCAGGGCAGACAGGAACTCCGAACCCGGACATTCGTCAAATAAAACCAATTTCAAAGTAAAATAATGTTTATTTACGTTGTTGATTGCCCCTTTGGAAGTGTGAAAAGAGAGAGAGAGCAGTTGGAGAGGGGGAGCGGCTTCTAGGGGCTCGTTGCCTGCGGAGCAACAAGTAGAGAGCTCTCGCCTTCTCTCTACAACAGCAGGCACTGGGAAAACGGGAGGAGAACAGACATAAATATGATGCAATTGCATTTTATAATGCCGAAGGTAGCCATTAACAGTTATCCCAAACATATTACTTTAGATATTTATGTTGTTATTTACTACCCATCATAACGAAGACAATAGATCTGGGGCAAAATATATAGCGGACAAGCAGAGCGCGCAAAGTGAGCTGCACTCTGTGTGGACACTTTAGGTGCTGCGCGCGGCGCATGCGCACAAGTTCCACGTACCGGTGTGTCCCCAGCGTTATGAGACACGACAGTACAAGTAAACATCAGTAGAGTTCATATACATAAGTACAGATTCCAGATTTCATTTATCTAAACAAACAAAACAACAACAAAAGTTGCCATAACCTGAGGTGCAACATCAATACATACATTATACAAATAACAGATTCTTTCTTCTCTTCCAGACTTTACCAATATATATCAAAAGTGATATCAAAAGCTCCCTTGATAAAGAATAATTCGAGTCTGGCCTCATCCCGAAACCAAAAGGCCTCAGGGTGCTGAGCACCAAACTTCCCCCCCAAAAAAAGTTGATCTTAGGTCATCATACAGGGGGCAGTAAAATACAAAATGGATTTCATTTTCTATTTCCCCAAGGTCACAAACTAAACACAACCTGTCCTCTTCTGGGCCTGCGTTGAATCTGCCTGTCTGTGCATGTGTGTGAGGCTTACAGCAAAGATGAAGGATTTTGATGATAATGCTGGAAAAGGAGCAGCAACGGGGAGATTGTTTGAGGGGATTTCCATGATCTGTCTCATAAAGCTAAAGCTCATAAAGGCTAATTATGACGTGGTTGTGGATGATTGTGTCTCAGGCCGCTCAATACGGCTGATGGAGGGAAGAAGCTAAACTATTGATCGAGGCTGCAGAAGGTTACCGTGATCAATCAGTCGCATCATAGGAGGGAGAGACCGAATAAAACGCCTTCGGTCCAAAAGTAACAAGAAAGTCCCAACTCTCCTATTTGCTGCACCAAGTATTCCCCGCTGGGTGCACAATTTAGAAATATCATTGCAAAACATTGGGTTGAGTTAGATCCTAGATTGAAGACAGTATACACTGAGACTCCGAAGCTTGTTTTTAAACGTCCTTCTAATTTAAGGGAATGCCTGGTCAAGTCCGACATGCGCCCCTATTGCGCCCCTATGCTTCCTGTACCAGATGGTAACGACAAATGTGGGGGCTGTGTCCAGTGTAATTATACGCACAAATGCAAATCTTTCAGTCACCCACATAGCGGCCGTGATGTTTTCATACGTGGTGCCATTACTTGTAGCACCACGCATGTTATTTATCTCATCCGTTGTTCTTGTGGCCTGGCGTATGTGGGCAAAACCTCTCAGCCATTACGCACCAGGATGAGCGAACAAGTAACATCAGAACCGGCGACGAGCGCAACCCTGTTGCTTTTCACTTTAAACACGACAGGCACAACCTTAATTCTTTCCACTATGTGGGCATAGAAAAAGTTGTTAAGCCCCCTAGAGGAGGCGACCACGAAAATAGGCTCCTTCAACGGAGACCTATTGGATTTATTCCCTTAACACAATGTCTCCTCACGGGCTAAATGATTAATTTGATATTAAACCTTTGTCACGAACCGGGTGTAGTCAGTGACAAAAGGGAGTCCACACATGAGTTTAAATACCAAAAAGTAATTTATTGTAAACTAAATAAGTCAAAATAACCCCAAAACCAACCCAAACTAAAGTATCAGTAGTGTAAAATGGTAGGAATCAGTCATGTTTGCAGTGTATGGATGAGTGAAGTATAGTGTGTGTGAGTGTATGGATGTATGAATGTAAAAGTAAAGTATAATATGGCAGGACCCTGAGACCTGGGATCAGCAGCTCAGTTGAGGAGGGGAGAGAGAGAAATGTCAGGTAAGACATGTTAAGTAGCCTGCCTCTCTAACCAAACCCAGGTGAGGAATATTGGGCTGACGACCTGCCCCACTCTGCCAATCACCTCCACTGATGGGAGGTGTCAGCCACAAACAGGCAGAGGGGGGCCCCCCCTCCTAAAGAATGTGGTTCCACCACATAATCTAAGAAAAAAAGAAAAACAAATCAATTAGACTTCATATTAAAAGTTAAGTCAATGTAATAAACATATTCAACTTCACACCAATTATTTTAGTGAACATGTTTAAATTTTGCCCCCTGCAGCTAAAAAGCTACACAACATTACACCCAATATTCTAATAAACAAAAAGTCCCATAATTAACTCCCAAAATCCAAAATGACTGCCCAGCATAACATTAGCAAGATCCGCAGTAATACCTCTAGTCTCCTCCACCCCGCTGCCCCTCTATCAGCAACCTTGGATCCTAAGGAGCCAATTAAGAGAGAAGGAAGACAGGACAGATTAGCAGAGTAGAAAAGTTTTTATAAATTTCTTCTAGTCCCTGTTTTACATTTGATATTCCTATAACCTTCCTATTACTTGTGTATCCAATGTATATTTCTCTATTATATTTTTCTATTATGTATTTTATTGTTGTGTACTGTATTGTAATACTCCACTGATTGCTCCTTTAACTAATTGTATATGTGCAGGTAGGCTCCTTGTAAGGCATAGTCACCTGCCATTGGCCATGCTACATGTATAGCTGTCTTAATTGAAGGACAGCAGCTGATACAAATGCCTTGTCATCAGCCCTATTGTCTATTTATGCATTTTGCTGTCTGTTTTTCCAATCATTTGCTTGACGAAGACCCACCGTGTGGCTCGAAACATTGCTTTTCCTAAGTCCTCATTAAACATTTGGAGCTGTTTCCAGTGTGCGGACATTCCCTTTTTTCTTCAGTTTGTACCTCTATATCCAGCACCTGGCCTCAATTACAGGTTGGATGTGCATATGCATACAACTACTCCTTTTAGAGACCGAATAAACACGCACGCACGCACGCACACACACACATACACACACACCCCTCCCTGGCCTCTGGCTGGTGTGCTGCATGCAGGTGGTACCATAGACATAAATAATATGGACGTAGCTATCTGATTACATTTTGTTGAGTCCTTCCGCACCTCACGTGAGATGGGAGTTTCCCAGAGTCGCAGCTCGGCCTGCTATTGGTCCGTGATCGGCAAACTGCAGCACTATCACTGGACAGGTGATCTGCCAATCATCCCCTTTTCTATCAACTATTTTACTTCGAACAGGTGAAAAGGTGAAATTAGCTATATAGACCAAAAATGTTTAATTACTGTTACAAAGTGGGATTTTAACAGGAACGACGGTACTTCTGAGTCCTGCCTCAAGTGGCCATTCGAGGAATTACAGCTTAAACAAAGACTTCCGCATCTTCAGGGGAAAGGGGGTGGGCTTGCCCCACTCTGTTCTTGTGCCAGCTCCACCCTTTAACCAAACCTTGTGTCCAGTTTGGCCACAGCTCATAACACAAATCTATTAATCCCCCCCCTCTCTCTCTCTCTGCCTCTCTGTCTCTCTCTCTCGCTCTCTAGTTGGGTTTCCATCCAAAGGTATCGCAAATTTTAATCGAATTTTCAGAAAGTTGGCAAAAGAAAATGCGAAATAATTCGCATTTCCATCCGCTGCTATTATGTGAATTATAGAGTTCACCTTGTGTTTGAGGCCGTCTGCCTCTGCTGATCAGCTGCTAGATAGAGCAGATAGTAGGCTAGTGAACAATTTCATTCAATTCTATAAGTGAGTCACGTTAAAGTTAATATCCCGGTCTTCTTCCGTTTACCACAACCACCAAAACCTCTAACCTGGCAGGATGACAGGTTATTCTCTGTCTAATAAACAAGTTCATTACTGAGTCATGTAGCTTTAACGTTTAAATAACTTAACTCAATAACAGACTTTCCAAAGATATTGGAAACTGGTGCAATTTTAAGGACTCGCCAGTATCTCAGATGCAGCCGAACCACAAGACCTTGAGATCAGACAGAGTTTAGTTGAACAAACTTGAACAAACAAAATGTCTCCGACACAAGAGCAACAGATAAACTGCTGGATCTGTGCACTAATGCTGCACAGCAGCGGTTTGGTGAAAAGCACAGTACATTCACTTCCCATTTTACACGGCTTCCTTTAAAATCTACTCCTCACCTCCGCTTGTGTGCAAATTGGATTGAATTTCTTCAAAGGGGAGGAGATGAGGGCAAAAGCTGCTCTCCTCCTGAGTCCAGAGGGGAGGAGATGAATACTCCTTTATGGAGGAGAGTTGAACCATGCAGGCTTGAATAGCAAACCGCTCCCTGCAGGAAACCACCTGACAGAAGGTCCAGAATCATCCTCAGCTGGGTCGGCTTTTCATGTGTTAATATGTTTGCTGCAGCGTTCACCATGGCCCGTTATGTTTGCTGCAGCGTGCACCATGGCCCGTTATGTTTGCTGCAGCGTGCACCATGGCTCGTTATGTTTGCTGCAGCGTGCACCATGGCTCATTATGTTTGGTGCACCATGGCTCGTTATGTTTGCTGCAGCGTGCACCATTGCCCGTTATGTTTGCTGCAGCGTGCACCATGGCCCATTATGTTTGCTGCAGCGTGCACCATGGCTCGTTATGTTTGGTGCACCACGGCTCATTATGTTTGGTGCACCATGGCTCGTTATGTTTGGTGCACCATGGCCCGTTATTTTTGGTGCACCATGGCTCGTTATGTTTGGTGCACCATGGCAGCCATTGGTGCACCATTGCGGCAGCGTGCACCATGGATCGTTATGTTTGCCGCAGCGTGCACCATGGCTCGTTAGGTTTGCTGCAGCGTGCACCATGGCTCGTTGTGAGTTTAGGACACAACGACCACATGGATGGTAGCCAGCTGGTTTTGTCTGTTTGATGTTGTTCACTGTCAATATGACAGCCAGATTATTGCCAATTCTGGCAGCAGCGGAGGTTTAGGATCCCTCTGAGAGGAGAAAAGGTAGGATGAGTGAAAAGACGAGCAGCGTGCTTTTCCTCCAAATGTTCAACTTTTTTCAGCTTTAAAACACCCAGAGCGCTCCGCCAAAAAAACTAGATGCCACCAACGTTTAAACGCCAGGTGCGTTCCTTGAAAGAGGAGCTCGTTTAACGCGTCGTTACATAGAGAATGAATTGCAGAAAGACGCTGGCAGCTCAAATGAGCACATTGTGTGTGAACGCCGCCTCAGGGCGAGGGTGTTTCACGCAATGTCTGTGGGCGTTGTATGTGCGTGTTTGCATGCATGTGTGTGTGTGTGTCAAGGCCGATAGCATAGAGAATGTTGATGCAATGTTCTTACATCTGTTGCGTGTGTGTGTGTGTGTGTGTGTGTGTGTGTGTGTGCGTGCGTGTGTGTGTGTGCGTGTGTGTGTGTGTGTGTGTGTGTGTGTGTGTGTGTGTGTGTGTGTACGCATGTGTGTGCACGCGGCACGTGCGCGTGTGTGTTTGTGCCGCGCACGCGCCCTGAGATCATCGACAGGGATGTTTGCCGAAGTGTACACGGGGGGAATTCTGCCCGTTTTATTATTGGTGAGAGAGAGACAGGAGAGATGTGCCTTGCTAGCTCAGCTGCTGCCGCAGGGCTTCAAGGTCGACAGGATTAGCATGTCAAACGTCTGCGCTTCAGATCTGTGGTAGGTAGGACTGGCAGCAACATGGCCGCTTCAAAACTGGGTCTTCATCCCACCTTCCGCCCCATCGCTAGGGTGACCAGGTGTCCCGATTTGTGCAGGACAGCATTTTTATCGCTTGTCCCACATCTTGAGACGATGCCCCACATTTTGATTGGCTCTAGTTTTCAAAAGTCAAATCGCCAGAGACAGACACTTTTCTAAAATCAGATTTATATCCAATGTCTGTGGAGAAAACGGGAAGGCTGTCATCACAGGGCTGTGTGTGATCAAACTGTGGCACATGTGCTTTAAGTGCAGGTTAACCTGTCACCCAGAGGCATGTAGAGACCCAGGTTAACCTGTCACCCAGAGGCATGTAGAGAACCAGGTTAACCTGCCACCCAGAGGCATGTAGAGAATCAGAATAACTTGAGAAATTGAGACGTCTCAATGGCTCTGCTGTCACCGTCTGTCGCCTACGGCTACACCCAATGGGCAAAATTGCGAGGCAATTCTCAGAGAGATTTTCGCTAAACTTGCCAGTTATTGTTGATGTTGATGTGGCGATCTATGGACACTCAAAGATGAATGCCAGAAAGATAAGGTAACAGCAGCTGAAATAACTAGCGTTTACTGCATTTACCACCTTATGCCGGGGCGGGGACACACCAAAAATGTCTCCAATGCAGCGCGTCACGGAAGCATCGAGCAGGAGCCTGGCCATTCGCACCAGAAGCGCTCTGTTTTGCTCTGCGCCTCGCTCTGTTTTGCTCCACGCCGGTCACAACCTGTACTGACTTCATGCCTGGCTGCACGCGGCCGCTTGTGGCTCGCATCAAAAATAGACCAGACGCGGAAACTGTCGCTGCAGGACGCCAGTCAGGTCGCATCACGATCACGATCACGGTCTCCACTGTTAACAAGGACGCCGAAATGAAACTGCCTTCGCGAGGCTTCCGCATTGGAGGTGCTTCTGGTGTCCCGCCGTTAGACAGAGAGAGAGGGAGAGGTTCAGGATGATTCTACTAGAAAACAAAGTCTGAATAACTTTCATATTATGGAAGGCAGAATCATGCCATGTGATGTGTTCATATCTGTTGGAGAAAATATAGGCAGGGCCATTTCAAGTATATGAGGGATCAGCCGAGCAGCATTTTGGTAAACAAACCGCGTCACTGGGTGGCAACAGCAATGGAACCCTATGGAGCCCAAGTGGCACGAGGCTTGAGTGGCTGACTCTAGCCGGTTAACTCTGTTTACATTTTTAAAACGGCAACAGTTCACACAACTTTAACGCGACATGCATATATTATACATCAAACTCTTGAGCTACTTCTGCTCTCACTCAGAATGTCAAAATATAAGCGATGTGATCTATAGTTTTTGAGATATTAACGTTTGTTTGGCACAACTCATACTAGCATCAGCATTTCTGGGTGGCAAGTGACGTCACGCTGATTCGTCCTATAAGAGCAGGAAAACCATTGAGTGAAAGGATGGACAAAGTGTAGCCTATATGAACAGATTTATACTACTCGCATAGGCAGAATATAAGTGTGTATTTTATTTTGTATGTTACATAGACATATAATATTTAACTGGTAACACATGTCCCACATTGTCCCACACAAACATACAGTACTCTTGGTCCCACACTTTTGGTTTGTTGGGATCTGGTCACCTTCCATCACAGCTCTCTGAAAGTGGGGACAGACAGTGAGTGGAGGTTTCATTACATCGCGTCACATGGAAGAAACTGACTGATATCATGTGAGTGGTTGCAAAGCTTCGCAGTACGGCTGAAAGACAATGACAGATAATCTGACAGCCATTATCTGACAGAATATTGCAATTGCGAATTCAACTGTGATTCACAACACCATAAATGATTTACAACTCGAATTGTTTAAACCAGACGTTTTCAAAGTGGGAGGCAGGCCACCCCCCAGGGGGGCTCAAAGCAGTTTCACTGGAGGCTCAGTGAATGGAAGTGAAAAAATATTACATTAGTTATTAGATCTCATAGACTAGCCTAAATGTGTGTGATTTGGTTAAAGATAGTTCAGAGATTCAGTAGTTTTGGGGGAATTTGACAGTTTTCCCACTCTCCCATAGAGACACTGCATGAAATAGGCCTCGCCCAACACGGGGGAAAAGCTCTGTTCATTTCCACACACCAGCGTCATTTTCCTTGAATTAAACATAGCTAAAAGCTGTTGTGTGTTGGGCTGCGCAGACAACAAATGTAAAAAATCGCCAGGTAAAGTTTTTTTGTACTCCCGAGGAAAACCAGGAAGCCATTGAGAATTGGCGAGAAGAAAAATGTGGATGTTGCTATTAATGAAGTAAGTTGGAGTGTTCATCTTCCGTATATACGATCTTTTTGTGCAACACCCGACCATGCACGCGACATAGGAAAATGCCAGGATTGGACGGGAGTTTGTGTTTTCCCCTGTTTTGGGCCTGGTTTCTGAATGATGATGCGGTCCGCAGTGTCTCTATAGTCAGAAACAAATAAATGCCTTCACACAGACCTTTCTATGTATTTTGGTGTACTCTGAAGTGTGTAAAACAGCAACATCAAGCTATATTGGCTCAATTGTTCAGTGTCTATGGGATCAAATAACATAATCATGATCCCATAGATCCCATTGTGTATTTTTGTGTGTTTTATGTTAAGCACATTGAATTTGCCTTTTGTATGAAATGTACTGCCTATAAATAAAGCCTATACTACTAAACAACTCAGACTCTTTCTTAAGCAATTAATTGCAGTTCATATTGTGATTTAGATTATTTGGATTAACTGTTCAGTTCTATGTTCACCTCTGACTTGGACTTGATCCACAGAGCCAAAGTAAAGTTCAAAATCTTTTTTGCATTTTGATGAGTCATCATGTGATAAAGACCAAGTAAAAACGTAATAATAATAATAATCAAATATTTCAAAACTAGAAGGGCGCTCTGCCAATGCAGATAGTCCAGTCTGCTGTGCTATGTACATTTCGGCAGCCGGATCCGCTCCGAAATGTAATGGCTTCTTCCTTGGCCCATGCTACACCCTTCCACCAAGTTTCATGAAAATTGGCCAAGCAGTTTTTCCGTAATCCTGCTGACAAACTGCGCTGAAACCCATATCAACCTTGGAGGAGGTAATAAAAAAGTCAATTTCTTCCTGTGGTGTCAGCTGACTGACAGCAGCGGAGCGGAGCGTAACGCAGCGCTCAGATGGAAACACTCGACTCAGCTCAATGAAATAAGCAGAAAACAAAGTTAGGCTTCATGTTCCCTGTGATGGATTCACTTGCTCTGTGGAAGTTCTTCATACTGGACAAGAATGAATGGCAGCAAATGTCTTCTTCTTCTTCTTCTTCTGTGCTGACTGTGTGCAGAGACAGACAAGGAAGCTGGACCGCTGGGACTGACTTTAAAAACACCTCTCGACCAGTTTGTCTTGTCTCTCTATCTAAAGAAGGGGGGGGGGGGCATGGTGTCTGATACAGGCCCGACTCCAGGATGAAGTGACCCCATAACCACGCCCTGTGGCGCTGGGATTGGCCAGGAGCATTGAAGCTTGGGACTAAAGCACCTGAGGTTTTTCATCTTTTAAAATAAAGATGTTTAAAAAACTATTGCTTGTTACATTTTCAGTGCTGTACCTTTTCTCTGGGTAATAATTGAGCTTGAAATTAACGATATGATATATTATATTATATGAGCTATGAACGTGAACACAACACTGTTTATATTATTGCATGTTTTTGTAGATTGTGTACATTGTGTAGATTACAATTATTAGACTTATTATTATTATTATTACTATGCTAAGGAAGGTAGGTGACCATAATTCATTTCAATGTCCGCTCTCAATGTCCGCTCTCGAAATCGCTGTCCGTTCTCAAGAGCTATTCAGTTGGTTCATGAAATCGCTGGGCTGCGTGCCCTCCAGTGTTGCTCCTGGCCAATCCCGGCGCCACAGGGCATGGTTATTGCTTATCCTATGTGGGGTTAGAAATCACGCCTGAGGGACCAGTTAAAAAGGGGGCAATTTGAAAATGGCCATGCCAGTTTTTCCCTTGCCAAAATTTCCCGACAAGCTAGTAGGGTTGTACCAATCGATGGCACACAGGGGTGTCAAACTCATTTTAGTTCACAGGCCACATGAGACCCAATTTATTCTCAAGTGGGACAGACAAAGACAAGCAATGCATAATAACCTATAAATAACAACACCCCCAAATCTTCCCGTTTCTTTTTCATACATACTGTATGTAGGGTTATCTCAGCTACCATAGGCCTATCATATCAAATATATGGTCTGTAACTGTGCATTACAATTGATGGCAACTGTGCAATTCTTCTCTATATTCAAGGGTAATGAAAATAGTTGACCATTTAGTGATGAATACAGAAAACATGAATGGACAACTTAATATTGTAAGTTGCTTCTGAAACCTGGTGTGATCAATTTTAGGTGTCAAATCCAGAGCTTGAGAAGGTGGATTGAAGGACTTTTCACATGTTGCAAAGTCATACTGTGGGCCAGATTGGACCCTTTGGCGGGCCGGTTCTGGCCCCCGGGCCGTGTGTCTGACACCCCTGCCTGAGGTCTTCTAGTTTCATATGATCCCAGTATCTTCACTCTAGCTTTAAAAATGAGCCCGCTAGTAGAAGGAGTAGGGGAGGAGTTGAACTATGTGTGTGTGGGGGGGAGGGGGGGGGGGTAAGGGGGGAGGGATAAATTAAGTTAAATTATCCTTTATTAACATAGATGTCTTTGATGGTGGGAGGTAACCAGAGCACTTGGAGAAAACCCACACGAACATGCAAACTCCTGGACAGACCGGGGTTCGAACTCAGGACCTTCTTGCTGTGAGGCAACACTGCTAACCACTGAGCCACCGTGCCGATACAACTGATACAACTGAGTGGCGCCGGGCCTGGTCTTATATCTGACTGAATCCTGCTGCCTTACAGAACTGACCACGTTATTGTGACGTTTCTACATAACTTCGCCATCGGGTGAAAGCCTTGTATCTCCAAATTCTGCCATTTTATCTTTTTCCCATAATGGATTTTGTCGGTACCAAACATAACCCGTGAAAGTTTCAGGTACTTTGGACCAGTGAAAGATGTTACATTACTGGTTATTAATGTTGTTATTACTATTACACTATGTTAAAATAGGAATGTTTTTTCTTCCTTGTGATTTTTTTTTTTTTTTGCAGATACAAAGTTTCCACCCAACAGCAACGATATGTGTGTGCCCTTGGCTGTAGAAAGTAACAGCATATAAACTAATATATTATTGAAATGATTAAAAAGCAAATACATTATGTATGTAATAACTCTGAAAACTAGCAGGGCAGAGAGAGCGCAGACCTGCACTAAGGCCAAAAGTCCAGACTGCTATATAATATGATATGCAAATGTCGTGAGTTGGAATCGGATCTGCTCCAAAATGTACGGTAATGGGTTTTTCCTTGGCCCGTGCAACACCCTTTCCCCAAGTTTCATGAAAATTGGCCCAGTAGTTTTTTCCTGATGACAAACGACACCAAAAACATGAGCTCCTTGGCACAGGTAATGAACCGACTGGAGTGTTTTGATGCATGAACCTCCAGTTGCCCTGCGCTACTTTTTATTCAATAAATATTGTATTACCAGGTAGGTAATACCTGGTATTTACTGAGAAAACGCCTGTTAATTACCAGGTAAATACCCAGTAAATACTTGTAATTACCGGGTAAATACCTGATAGTTATCAGGTAAATATGTGGTAATTACCGGACTGTAAAAGGAAGGGTTACCACAATATCTATCAATTTAGCCATTTTTGCAGTAAAATATTTGTATACATGAATCCATTTCATATATAGACCTTAGAGAAGAGGAAAGACATTGCTGTGTTTTGTTCTACCTCCGGTAGGGGGATCCAAAAAACTAAAGCCATTTTTTGACATTTAGTCACTACGCTACCTTTACAGTAAGTCAACATTGTGACGCTGCATTTGGTATTTTCATCAAGTTCCACATAAAATCCCTAATGATTTAACACAGTAAGTACAAAGCTAATTAAGCCAACTACAGTACCTGTGGTCGGATGTATTGATTGCAATACTGCCTGCTGAGGCAGCAAAAAAAAAACTCGTAAACTAGTAATTAATGATTCACATGGAGAATGTACTGCAGTCGATAAGCTGCAACGGATAATAATTAATGACAAAGCAGTGGTCTGTGAATACGGCAAAATCATTTTCAGCAAGCAAATATTGTCATGCTAAGTAGTGAGGCACGGCTCATAGTGTGGAATAATCAATAGAGAGACCCTACCTCTGCACATGAGAAAACAATATCAGTAGGCTAAATAAATAGAACCAATAAAACATGTTTTCGGCCAAATTAACTGTATCTAGATGATGTTTGAGATGTTTAAGTGCATATTTATCCTTTTTCTGGGATTAAAAATCAATGGGTCAACGACATTGTTCGATGTCTGACTTTGGTTTGACTCCATGGAAACAGGTTTATTTGATAGCAGCTCTCCGCTGCTGCTCTCACCTCCCATTTCATTGCATTTTGGATTTTTTCAAAACAGTGGGGCAGAGGGACTGAAACTGAGGGAACTGAGGCCACTCTCACTGCTGCCACAAATCCTCCCTCGTGCTACAGCACGTCCTGCCGGTGAAGCTCCCCGCTGTCAGGTGAAAAGAAGCGGCCGGCATCTGCGTATGTGTCGGAGGAAGCATGGTGCTAGTCTACGGCTCTCCCCAGATCGGCAGAGGGTGGAGCAGCGACCGGGGCCGCAGGGGGAAATTAGCCAAGTACAATTGGGGAGAAAATTAGGGGAAATCATAAAAAAAAAAAAAAAAAATTATGAAGAGGCATTTTGGCACACACACGGGCACACGCATACACTGTACACATGGGTAGGTATGGCAGCAGCAGCATTCCTCATAGACTCCAGCTCCAGCAAGACTCCAAACGGCCCAACCACGTGAAGTCAGATTGGGTTTACGGTCGCCGCCATGTCGACAATTTGTGGGGCGGGAGGCGCCAAAGCGAGGCTGAGGATTGTCCACAGAGCCACAGCAGCAGCGCCTTATTGGCTTAAAAATCCACCCCGTGGTTTTGGCCGCTTGGTTCCACCCTCTGTCTCACCCTGGCTCCAAAAACATGCAACATTGTGGCCACCACAGGCTTCAAAACGTCCCGTCAGAGGGTGACATCACACTCACTACATCCAATTTCATACAAATGCTTCCGTGCTCATAACCGCTCAGTCCAGACAGTAAAACCCCTGCACGCTGCCTGCAGTGAAAGAGGCCCTGCTCATAACCGCTCAGTCCAGACAGTAAAACCCCTGCACGCTGCCTGCAGTGAAAGAGGCCCTGCTCATAACCGCTCAGTCCAGACAGTAAAACCCCTGCATGCTGCCTGCAGTGAAAGAGGCCCTGCTCATAACCGCTCAGTCCGGACAGTAAAACCCCTGCATGATGCCTGCAGTGAAAGAGGCCCTGCTCATAACCGACAGTCTGGACAGTAAAACCCCTGCATGCTGCCTGCAGTGAAAGAGGCCCTGCTCATAACCACTCAGTCCGGACAGTAAAACCCCTGCATGCTGCCTGCTTGCAGTGAAAGAGGCCCTGCTCATAACCGCTCAGTCCGGACAGTAAAACCCCTGCATGCTGCCTGCCTGCAGTGAAAGAGGCCCTGCTCATAACCGCTCAGTCCGGACAGTAAAACCCCTGCATGCTGCCTGCCTGCAGTGAAATAGGCCCTGCTCATAACCGCTCAGTCCGGACAGTAAAACCCCTGCATGCTGCCTGCAGTGAAAGAGACCCTGCTCATAACCGCTCAGTCCGGACAGTAAAAGCCCCGCATGCTGCCTGCCCGCAGTGAAAGAGGCCCTGCTCATAACCGCTCAGTCCGGACAGTAAAACCCCTGCATGCTGCCTGCAGTGAAAGAGGCCCTGCTCATAACCGCTCAGTCCGGACAGTAAAACCCCTGCATGCTGCCTGCCTGCAGTGAAAGAGGCCCTGCTCATAACCGCTCAGTCCGGACAGTAAAACCCCTGCATGCTGCCTGCCTCTAGTGAAAGAGGCCCTGCTCATAACCGCTCAGTCCGGACAGTAAAAGCCCTGCATGCTGCCTGCAGTGAAAGAGGCCCTGCTCATAACCGCTTAGTCCAGACAGTAAAACCCCTGCATGCTGCCTGCAGTGAAAGAGCCCCTGCTCATAACCGCTCAGTCCGGACAGTAAAAGCCCTGCATGCTGCCTGCAGTGAAAGAGGCCCTGCTCATAACCGCTCAGTCCAGACAGTAAAAGCCCTACATGCTGCCTGCAGTGAAAGAGGCTGCTTTGAAAATGTCACTTCTCTGACATTGAAAAGGAAACGACCCTCGGCAGAGATAAACATCTGTTGAATCGCACACCTTTTATTATCTCCAATCGGCTTTTTCAGGGAGAACACGGTCTGAAATGGAAAAACCAAAAAGGGTTATGGGACCATTATGTCCGGCCTAAGCAGAATAAATACAGAAATGAATGTGTTTAAGATGCAAATGACAAAGTGCTGTTTGTACGTGGGCTTGATGCCTAGTGCATTCTGGGCTGGGCTCCAGCTCCCTGTGACCCTGAATAAGAATAAGCAGATAAAAGAAATTGAATGAGTACAGAAAAGTGCTTATTTATCTTTCTGTCAAAACAGTTCACAGATGGTTTTCTGTAAATGCAAAGTATAGCTTTTGCTTCTATCCTCCCTGCTCTGTACTCAAACGCAGTAGCCAGGGTTTTTCCTGCAGGATTTATTTTTCCATTACTGTACTTCATTCCTTGATTTTGGGTTGCAAGAAAAAGAATCCTGACAATGACTGATATATTTGAGTTCAGGACAACGCTGACTGAATAATAATTTGAAATAAAAAAAAATTACTATATCATTTTAGATAATTTCAAAGTTAAAGTCCCACATGTGTACGTACCATTATGTACCTTGAAATGGCTTTCTTTCTGAAACTGGAAGTGTTATAAAAACACATTGGTCCATAAGTTCTGTCAATTATGGTTGTATTCAGGATAACTCTGACACTAAAGGGCAGTTTATAGTACAGCGATTTATGATGGTCGCCACCGACCATCGCCACTGACTAGGTGTCATTGGACCAATGGACACCAATAGAACAAGTTCATGGTCGGTGGTGACCATCATAAACTTCCCTCAACCCAATCAGGGATTTTTACTGGATCGTTTGACAGAATTGCAAAGTTATTTTTTTACTAAACCCAAAGAGGAGACTGGAGCACACGATTTCGCTGGCAACTTAATAAGGTGCCAATAATTAAAGACGTTTCAACGCACACAGCATCTTCTTCAGAGTCAATGTCATCCAGTATTTTGTCCTATTCTGAGAGCAGCTACCTCTCTCTGTGGAGGGGCTGAAGCCCAAGAGATTCCTTCTAAGTCCCAACATTTTTACATTGAAATGACTTTCCATCTGAAACTTCGTGTGCTTTAGAAACACTTTGATCATGGGGTGTCCGGGTAGTGTGGCGGTAGATTCCCTGCCTACCAACACGAGGGTCGCAGATCCGCGCCCCCATGTTACCTCCGGCTTGGTGGGGCCTCCATACAGGCACAATTGGTTGTGTCTGCGGGTGGGCAGCGACCAGGTCGGTCGGGGTGCCTGTTCGGAGCGAAAGGGAACTGGTGGGAATAGCGTGATCCTCCCACGTGCTACGTCCTGCCGGTGAAGCTCCCCACTGTCAGGTGAAAAGAAGTGGCCAGCATCTGCGCATGTGTCGGAGGAAGCATGGTGCTAGTCTACGGCTCTCCCCAGATCGGCAGAGGGTGGAGGAGCGACCGGGGCCGCAGGGGGAAATTGGCCAAGTACAATTGGGGAGAAAATGGGAGGAAATCAGGGGGGGGGGAAAGCTCCATGAAATCAGTCTTTACGTGGCCGATCATGCTTACTGTGGTGCGGAGATACCCTGCAAAGGCCCATTCTCAGCCAGGAAAACCCTGCAGTATGACGACATGCATCCAAAGAGGCCAGTGTTGCTGATGTCCTCTCAGGCACATGCTGCATCGATTCAACCGAGATGAAGGAATATGAATGTGTGGAATCACGTGTATGTAAGTATTGAGCTGACTGCATTACAGACACACAAACCTCTCCACTCGGCCAGGCCTCAGCGCCGTGCGGGAGCAGGAGCAGCCTGGTCTGATGAAATGCACTGCAATAGAAAGCCAAAGTGGAACGTCACTTCCTGCTTCAGCACTGTACCAGAGATTTTCATCCGCCATTTATTTTCCCATAGACATTTCGTAAAATGCTTTACTGGTTCAAACCAAATGGTACGGATATATTTAGAAACAAGAGAGATCGCATAACATTTCACTCGGACCTAAACGTAAAAAAAAAATGCGGGTTTGAAGAAAAAAAAAATTCAATTTTTTTTTTTACCTTTTGGTCCGAGTGAAATGTTCTGGTCTCTCCCGATTATAGCGTTAGCTGGACCGTTTGGTTTGAACCAGTAAAACTCTTTTTATAAGCATTTTACGAAATGTCTATGGGAAAATAAAAATAAAAAATCTCTGGTACAGTGCTGAAGCAGGAAGTGATGTTCACTTTGCCTCTCTATGAGCATGATGTTTTCAAACCCTCCCAGGTGGAGGAGGCACGACTGGAAAGACAACCGTTTGATGCTGAAAATAATCGTTTATTTCAATGTCAAACCACAATGGATGGGAGGAGACAATTAACTTCAACTCCCACAACCCTGGTTCATTTCCCAGCTCATAACGTGTTTTCTACTGAGAGGGAAAGGGTTCATTTTCAGAGATTTATTTAACCGTAACCAAAGTTTGAGTCGGTGAACCTTTTCACCGGTCAAGTCCAAATCCTTTAATAATGGCGAAGGAATAATCTGAAACGCCTAGCCTGTTCCAGAGATGGTGCTTATTTCACTTCATTTAGTGAGACTGTCAAAGAACGTTAGCCTATAGAGACCAAGCTAAAGCATCAAAAGGCAAAAGACTTTACATAAAAGAAAATAATTTACACCCTGAGGAAGGACCTATGGCTGAAAGGTGCCATATTTTAATGTGTTTGCTAATTCTTCTTTTGCCTTTGGACACTTTAAAGAGGAGTTGCCTTGGTCACTGATTCATGTTTTTCCCTAGACCAAAGAGGCTCATCGTATTACAAAACCCATCAGTGCTCCGGTATCTGATCTTTACAAAAGTTATAGTGTGAGACTGTGTTCAATAAGGCAACAGAGTAGTAAGCCACCAGTGCTCCTGTATCTGATATTTACAGAAGTTATAATGTGAGACTGTGTTCAATAAGCCAACAGAGTAGTAAACATCTTAAGACAACGGAAAGAAGACAGTGAGGCATTGAAAAGACAAGTTATTAATTCTGTAGCCGGATCAGTTTGTGATTCTTGTCATCTAATTTCCTTTAATCCTACCATGTTTCAAATTCAGGTCTTCTTCTCACTCCATTCCTCCAGACATTCTGATTGAACCCTGGAAACATTGAGCTGACCCCTTCTCACCCGACTGCTTCCTCACATTTTCACTTCTGCTATAAAGCTTCATTCTGTTTTCAGCATTGTGAAGCTTTCCCCCACGGAAGAGAATGGAAGATATTCTCGATCTAAACATGGAGGAAGGATGTATGCTTGCCAGTTTTGGGCAGTAACGTGTTACTTAGTAACGCATTACTGTAATCTGATTACTTTTTCAGTAATGTAAGGCGTTACAATTTCCAAAACAGTAATGAGACTACTGTGTATATATATATACATACATATATATACACACACACACACACACACACACACACACACACACACACACACACACACACACTGTATCCCATCATCTCAGGTTTGAGAGGCTGCAATGTTTACAGTTATGCAGTTTGGAGGATTGTGGACTACTGTATTTCGTTCCAATGAAGTGGATTCAATTGTAAAAGGAGTTGGCTTGGTTGAATGACACTTTTCCGGGGGTAAAAAAAAAAAAGTAACTTATAACATAACTATGTATCTAATTACTTTTGAAAAAGTAATCAGTAAAGCAAGTTATTTGTTTTTAAGGAGTAAGTCATCAGTAACTAATTACGTTTCCCAAGTAACTTGCCCAACACTGATGCTTGCACTGTATTCCAGCATTTAGAAAACTGCACCCATTGACCTAGTGAGGATGCAATAAGTAAGGGAGTATGTATCGCAATATTTATTTTCCCAGGATGGCAAACCTACCCTGCCTCTGATTGGCCTACCCTGATATTTTACCCTAACCTTAACCAATCATCACTCCTCATGCCTAAACCTAACCAATCATCACTCCTCATGCCCAACCTAACCCAATCAGATGCAGATTAGGGTGGGTAAGGCTGCCCTCACCATCCCGGGGGCAAAAGCGTACCTAACCCATAACCTAAGGGATAATAGGTCTGAGGGAACATAGGGCTGAACATAATGTAGGGCTGAGGGATGACCCCTTTAAAGGTCAGAAAATGTCCAACGCAAACATAAATAAACGTTGCTTGTGTGTACTTGTTTATGTGCCCTCTAGGTTTATGTGAGGTAAACTGAAGGTGCATTTTAGGGCAGGCACGAGCCGCAGGCTCCTAACACACAAACAGGCGAGCGAGCGTTTTCGGCAGTCCACTCTTCTAAAGACTTTATCCTTTCATGAAATCACGGAGAAGATAAATCAGATCCAGAGAGGGGATGGGGGACGCAGCGGGGGTCCTGGCAGGAGCTTTATCTCTGTCAGGGAGCAGAGACTGCTACCACAGATCCAGACACACCGAGGCAGATGAAAGGTGCAAAAGTACTTTACTGCCAGGAGCAAAATACCAAAAGCCAACCAACCAGGCAGGGATCAGGCAAGGCTGAGTCCAGATAACTGATACAAACAGGAACAGACTGTGCCTTTTTTTTTCCCATATGCCATCTTTTTTTTTTAATCTGTCATCTGAAAATACAGACTGGGTCAAACGGCTCGCAAAAGGCTATTGGCTGATGCGAAAAAACGCAGAAAATCAAACCTGTTCAGAAAATGACGGACGGAATTTTCGGAGTTAGTGTGTAAACGTGAGCGACACAACATGAGCTCATATTTATTTGAAAACTATACCAAAAATACACACTTGATGTGCAAAATAAAGCCTTAACGCGGCTCAGCTAGAACACTAGCAAGTTGACTTGACAATCTGGCAAAGACAGAAACAGACAGTCTTATATGGTGTTGTGACAATCCCTGGTTAGCGCGGGCGTCGCTGTTATAGTTTCAGAGGCAGGTTGTCTCCACACTGCACTTTCTCCTATCTTTTGCTGTTAGTTTTACAGCAGCAAGAAGACCAGACTTTATCTATTTTTTCCCCCCTGTTTGCTGCAGTGAAAGTGAAGGTCTCGGCGGTTCTGTGGTGAAATATGTTGTTTTGCTGCTTGATCCTGTTGATGGGTTTACAGAGTTATTATACGAGAAATATGTTTGATCTGGCCGACATGCAAATCCCCACAACATCTTAATCCCTCAACAACAGCTTACAGGTTCACAGGTCGACAATTATTATGTCCGGCAGACGAATTAAGCTGCGTGCATTCGGTACACTCGAGACCGGAAACCAGTGCGCTCACGCCGGCCAGGGTGCATGGAGACGTGGCTCGAGCTCTCGGACGCTACCTATCCACCCATCCCACAACTTTCACGTACTTTCCCTTGGCCTCTTTCAACATACGACTGTGGTACCTCAAACGACCACCTGAGGGCGCCTCGGAGGGTTGCAATTTGTACTAAATGTATCTAAATGTTTTTACATGTCGGTGTGATTTGTTATGTATGTCTCTTTGCACCCCAGTTCCAATGTAGTTTCTACTGCAGATGGTAAATAAACTGACTCTGACTCTTAGCCACCTTTCTAGTTCCATCTGCAGTTCCTCTGGAAGACAGCAACAGAGTGTAACACAGGGGGGCTGGGAGCTACATAGAGAGCTGCACTGCATTGACACAACACCCGCCTGAGCACAAATGTATTCCCTTCTTCGCAAAATACTGAGCAAACACGCAGAATATTGGAATCTAATTATATCCAAAAGTTTGTGTTTGAAGTGAGATATTGCCTTGGTGGCAAAAAACCCCCCCCAAACAAACCCAAAGGTAACTCATTTGACTGTCAGTAATGCTAACTTCATTTGCTTCCCTTCCAGCACAGAGCTGCTACTGTACCGTTCTTTAATTATCTCTACTTCAAACAACATGTTGGCGGGATCCAAACATTCTGTCAAAGTATATCTGGGAGGGAGGATAGTGAGAATGATACGACAAGCAGCCACTTTTAATCTAATGCCTTCATCTTGCAGGCTTTTGACATAATATAAAAGGTTGAACACAATTTCATCTTGGTGTAAAGGCCCAATTGTGCTCCACAGCTTTCTGTCCGTACTCTGCGTTCATTTTGTGCGTACTGTAATTCTGCATGTTTTCCGAAAGCTTACGGATACGGATGAAACGGAGCAATACCACCCACACACACACTCACACACATAGACTCTCTACTGCCCACTAGTGGATGTATTGCTTAACATGATAAAAACGTCAAAGACACATGGAAGTATGTGTGCAGTGACGGTTACATCATTTGAAATGGACGTATTTATTTTCGGATGAACGGAGAGACTAGATTTTATAGGCCAATCAGAGGACAACCTTTTATTATTTAGTAATGAATCGACAGGTAAGTAATAATCTGTCATGTTTTCAGCTAAATAACAGCTCCTTTTGCTGCTCTCGGTCTGGTTGTTATGATGTATTTGTCTGGTGGCTCTGCTGGGAAAAAACATGATGTGTTTTACCTTTCTGGATTGGCTGGAAAAGAATAGAAGAATAACTAAAAGAACCAGCGAAGAGAAGAGCACCACCTACCTACAGAAAGTCAAACTGCACTGATAGAAAATGGGTCAATTTGAAAACCTCGCCGTGACAGGATCCACTTGAAAAGGTGGTCTGCGGGGCGTTTTGGCGTGCCCGTGCATGGAACACTTGCAAAAGTGAAACCCAACCGTTCCGAACCACATAGACAACACACGGACGAGGATCAACTCCAGGCATAGTCGATGACGCAAGTGCACTCTGTTCCGTTTCCGAGCGCGGAAGAAATGTTGTAATGTGAAAGCTGACCAGCGGGGGAGAGGGGAGGGGAGGGCAATCGTTACCGGGTGCGGAACGGAACGGAACGAAAGCAATCGTTCCCGGTGAGAAAGCAGCCTAAAAACAACAACAAAAAACAATTATCACAATCTCTCAATCTGTCATCCTGCAGGTTAGAGCCAAAACAAATCAATTCCAGCTCCTTTATCTTTGTCTCAGTGTGATGGACGTGTCTGTCTCTTCTTCTGTGGTGTTGATACCAGTTAAGAACACATGGAGAAACAACAAACTTGAAGATAAATCCAAGTGCGGTGTTCCTCAGCCGTATCTTGCCTGAGTCCTCCAGTCAGCAGCCACACAGCAGTCTGTGAGACTCCCAACACCTTCTCATCCCAGGGCGTCAAATCACGTTGCTTTGTCACCACCCCTTGGCATCACCAGAGACATTTAATATAAATCGAGACACCCCAACTTCCAGTCACTTCCTGTATCTTTGCCACAGAGGTTTGGCCACTGCCAAGCCCACATAGGAGACTGGTCAGCCAATGAAGTTTCATATCATTGACAGACAGTTAATCACAAGCTAATGACCACGCCCATTTAGGAGACCGGAAGAGTACCATTTCTTACTATTGGCGGAGCCTTCAGTGGGGTGTCTCCCCTTACAGAAAAAACACATGAGGATCACATGTGTCCACGTGGACACATGTTCAATTTCACATGTGAAAACATGTGGAATACATGTGAAACCCATTCGAAGCGTGTGGTTTTGGAACATTTTCACATGTTTTGCCACATGTTGTATAGCAACATGTTTTCCACATGTGGAAAACAACATTTACATGGGTTTCACATGTAATCACATAGGTTTCACATGTAATCACATGGGAATTTACATGTAATCACATGGGAATTTACATGGGTGTCACACATTTCACATGTGAAAACGTTCCAAAACCACACGCATCCCATGGGCAAAGCACATGCTTCACATTGTGTGCCACATGTTGTCACATGTGAAATTTAACATGTTTTCACATGTGATCACATGTGAAATTGCACATGTGCAAAATCACATGCGATCACATGTGATTTTGCACATGTGATCACGTGATGCATGTGACGTTCATGTGGGAAAGGTCTGTGACGTCACTCTGTAACCCACTGGGGACCGTTTTTCGTCATTTTTCGACATCACGTTTTCATCATCATTTTGACTCCACGAGACTGCTATGGCTAGACATCCAAAACAACTTGGTTATGGACAGAGAAATGGCTTGGGTTAGGCTTAAATAACAAAAATGGAACACAGAATAAAAGAGGTGAGGGTGTGTTCCTCCTCTGTCTCATGTGAGGCCTCAGCTCCCTCCAGCCTGCAGAGGCTGTCTGCATCCACGCCGTATCACAACACAGCCTCATCAGACACAACGCACTGTGTCGCCATGCACACACACACACACACACACACACACACACACACACACACACACACACCATACATCAAGCTGTGTTAAAGTCTCATATATGAAAAAGCAAATTTAGCATTTTAGTGAGCAGTAGTCTATTTAAACTGTCAGACCTCGCCTGTGTGCTTCTTTGTCTTTATCACACACACACACACACACACACACACACACACACACACACACACGCACACGCACACGCACACGCACACACACACACACACACACACACACCCCTGGTGAAATGCACTCCATATTTCATATTTGATTTAAAAAGCATTAATCATACAATGACTGTGTACACTATATCAACGCCTGGAGGGAACAAACGGGCTAAATTGGGACTTGATGAGGCTGAATTAAAATCCCCATTCTGAATAAAGTTTTGGTCAAATGAGTCTAAAAAAGTGTTTTGCAGGATCATGTTTCTGAGCAGGCAGACTGGGGGTTTTCTGCACACAGCTTCGGTTTCGCTTAACTTGCAAACGAGCAGCAGACAGACACTGGATCTGGGGTTCCAATAGACTGCTATGAGCATAGGAGTTAAGAAAGAAAGGAAAAGTTGCCACTAGTGACTAGCATCTATCTCCGGTCCAGCTGCTTGTCTTTGGCCCTTGGTTAGTTAATGCAGTTTACCCACCTCTTTGAAATGAGGCATATAGAGTTTACCCACCTATTTTCAGATCACCTGCATCAATCAATGAGGGGAAACAAGGTGGGTGAACTACAAACCTCGGATAGTTTACCCACCTCTGTTAATTCACCCCTGACTATGGCAACCCATTATAAACAATATTACGGATCCTAAGCGCAACACTATCAACTCAAAATATGCTGAGTAAAAATGGCGGGAGAAGAAAGCGCAGGTCAACTTCGGTATACCAAAGTATTTCTGCGTGTTGATCATCACACACATGAAGAGCACAGATTTCTCGCCTGCCGTTCATCAGAAGGCGCACTGGACGGTCAGGCCGGGACGAGGCATCACACCGAACCATCCTGATCAGAACCAATCAGATCCCTGACTCTCAGAACCTTCAATCTGAAACCAAATGATGTACGTGATCTAATGTGACTTGTCCAACAACAAATAAGGAGGCAGACAGCAGTCTTATAGGGAATTGTTTTGTTTTGTTTTGTTCGTTTTAAACAGATTTTCTATAGGCTGCTGCTTTTGGTTCAGACAGTGAAAATGTAAAATCAGGCACAGAGCCAGCGATGACTCACGTTGTGTCTGAGCTGTCAAGCTGAAGAATACAATGCTCTCAATAACAACATGTCACTTGGAAGTCACATTTCCAGGGGAGGTGTCAGCGCATACAATTAATTTGCCGACTGTCTTCAAAACAGTCATAACATTTCATGACAGGAGCACAAACTCAGAAAACACACAGATCATTTCATGACACGAGCACAAACGCAGAAACACAGATCGTGTGTTGTGACACAAATGACGCCAACATTTTTTCTCCACCATGAAAGGATTAGGTGACAATAGGTGTTACAAATCGGCAATGCTTATTATTGGTTGGAATTTTATGAAGTAAAGCGACAATGTTTTTGATCTATGAATACGAGAAAATCAATAATTCAATATATATATATATATATATATATATATATATATATATATATATATATATATATATATATATATATATATATATATATATATATATTTGCATTGTTAAAACTACACTAAGTGATTTTTTTGTCTGACCACTAGAGGACGACAGAAACAACAACTCATTTGTAAACACACCACAAAGCCCCTTAGGACAAACATAAAGTATATATAGGCTATGCACATGTATTTCACTGGTCTCACTTTGGCAGATTTGGCATCCTGTGTTGGCCTCTGTTCCCTAGTGCCATGAGCAGGTCCACGTTCTCCTCCTCCTCCTCTCCATGGATGTTTGTCCATACACATAAATTCCAATTTGCAAGGGCTCCATTCTTACAGCTTTGTTGACATCTCTACCACAGACAACTGTGGTGCACATTGATTGACGCGTAGCTGCGGCGCGCGCTGCTGACCTTTCATTCTTGCATACGTGCTGATTGACAGGTATTGACGGAGAGACGTACGGCGTACCCAAGTTTATTAGATCCAACGTCGCACAGTGTGGCCTGCAATAAACATATAAGATTGCTAAAATCTTACAGTCTGTAGGCCGATCTTTCGGAAAAGACTAAAGACACACCTTTTCAGGCTCCATCTGGGCCCTTCTTGAACTAACTTCTTTCTCTCTTAAAAAAAATAAATAATAACTAACCTGAACCAAACTTGTACCACTGTTCCTTCAGAAGTTGTAGTTGTCATAGACTGTGTTGCATAGTTGATTGCTCTATTGCTGACAAAAATGTGTTATTGTAAGTCGCTTTGGATAAAAGCGTCTGCCAAATGACGTAATGTAATGTAATGTAATGTAGGCGGCTTTATATAAGGAGGGTTTTGTTACCAAGGACAGTGTCAGCAGGATATTTCCAAATATTTCCATGGCATTAATGGAGAGCTCAGCCTTAGGCCAAGGGTGTGTGTGTGTGTGTGTGTGTGTGTGTGTGTGTGTGTGTGTGTGTGTGTGTGTGTGTGTGTGTGTGTGTGTGCGTGTGTGTGTGTGTGTGTGTGTGCGCGCACGGGCGTGCGTGATGTGGATCTTGCCATTTCTGCCATTAGCGTTCTGTTTAAATCCATAACTGTGAAACTGACAGAGATGGAGACTTTTTCCAAACCCTATGGGGATGTGTTGCAGAGTCAAAAAATTGATGCAACTGAAAGCAGAAGCGATGGAAGAATGTGTTTGAGTTGTTGGACTGCCCCGCGTGGGCGGAGGTGTGCGCTCTGCGAGTGAGTGCCTCCTCCTCCTGGGGGATTGTCTGCGTTTCTTTTCCGGTACACTGCCGGTGACTCAGAAGCAGTTTGCAGACGCCAGTACGCTCATTCCCACCGTGCCTCCTCTCTTTTATAACGATTGGCCCGTCTGAGAAGCCGGGTGGCGCTGCAGCTCTCGTTAGCGTGCGAGCTGTCGGCGTTAACCGCTCTGCTAAAGCTCCCGCTGTCCGCAGGCCCGCGGTCCAAGTCCAGCCTTCATCGGTCTTCAAATCCTCGTCCGGCTCCGCACGGGGGCACCCGGCGATGAGGAGCGGCACTGTTTTGCTCACAAGCCGTCAGCGCTGCTGCCTCCCATCACTGTCTCCTCTATCTAACGCGGAGCGCTGCCAAAAGTAAAAGAGATTAATGCAATGTTCTCCTTGTCGGCGATAAAAGCCCGCGCTGCCCCTCCGCTCTTCTCCGAGGCCCGTATCCAAATGGATCTGCTGCAGTTTTGCGGAGATTAGATTACATTTGGTGGTAATGGGATGCCATTCTGTAAGCGGAGATAAATTACCATCTGCTCCTCTCTCTCCCACTTTGTGTGCGTTGTTATTTCTTCTCTGCCTCCACGGGCCCACACGTCACCTTCTCACCCTCACATACTCTCTCTTTCTCCTTTGCTTTCTCCTCCAACGCCTTGTCATTCCCATCGCATCCATATGACTATGACTATACGTCAGGACCCCTTGGGCCACCACCGATGCGCCCTCCACCGTTAAAAAACGAAAGTGAACATGCTGGTTAGGTTTAGGCAACTACAGCAACTTGGTTAGGTTTAGGCAACTGAAGCAACTTGGTTTAGGCTAGGGTTACGGTTTGGCCTAGGGCTAAAACTGAAAGTAAAAACAAGAACGACACGCCTCGCTCGGGAGTCTTAGGCGCCAGCGACGTATTTCAACATGAGACTGGCGTTACGGTAAAGACCGCTAGAAGCGCCTCTAGCGCTCGGCTCACCCGCAAACCTCGATTTCAGACACAACGGGGCACTGTCGTTACCACGTGCCCGTCACATCACTAGCGTCCGCCACGTTCATTTCTGAGGGTACAGCTTCCCGTTTTCCAAGCTATTGGTTTAACTCAGTCCCGGGCAGTTGGCTGGACCAATCAGCGTCCAGAGGCGGCTGTGGGCGGGATTTAGGTGTGACGACAGCGAGTCCGTGATAGACAGATGGTTCATCCAATCACCTGCCAGGTATTTTTTGAACGTGCCCTTTTCCCCCCAGTTTCCAAAGACGCCGTCCCAGATGGTTCTGCGTAAACAAACCATCTGGCTGTGTCAAGTAGGGGTGTCACGATACACTCAGTTCACGATACGATACGATATTTTTAACAATTATTTTATATATATCCTCCACGCTAATTTGAGTAATTTCACCATTTTCATCCTCCGTGTATGTAACGTCCCTCGTCTGTTCAAACAAAGCAATGAAAAGGAGAGCGAGCATGCAATCAGATGCAGATCAGTGCCACCATGTTCAGCTTCTTTTTCTCGCGATATGAGATTTCGTCTCAACGATACATATTGTCACGTTTTGATATTGCGATATATTGTGGGACGATATATTGTGACATCCCTAGTGTCAAGTTAACATTATTTTCCCACCTATATGTTCTCTCTACAGTTCGCTTTGTATCCTTTCTTTCCTCTTGTCCTTCACTTCCTGTCAGTGCTGCTTCCCACTGAGAGCAGCTTCAGTGCCGAACTTCCCCTGAGTCTGTCCACGGTAACTCGATGTCTCTCTGCAGTGTTTTGCGTTGCAAACGCACCGGTGGGTTGCGCTGAATAAACTCCCCTCCGCTCAGCAGCCTGCCGGTGGGCGGCGTGGGCGCCGGGCGCACGCCGCGCTTCACCGTTTCCTGTCTTTTATGGATTCATTAGCACTTCTAACCATGAGGAAAAACTGCTTGCTGCAGAGAACGTCAACAGGTTCAACTCATTGTTTCCCTCAGCCATCTTCCCTCAGCATAATTAATTCCCTTTCACTACTTGTAATGCCTGTTCCTATGCAAAAGTGCTCGGTGTCAGCAGCACGGCACAATTCTGTTTCAATTCTCGCTCAAGCCGAGCTAACGGTGCTAACGGCCTGGCGCGGCTGCAGAGAGCGAGCTGGAAGGCGCTCAGGAGAGCCTTTATCTGCTCGCCTGAGCGTGACACTCCCCCCGACACCATCCAAAAATCCTCCCAAATAGAGACGAGCATAGTGGAGCATGGCATTGCAAGTGTTGTGAGGATGGATTTGTGTGCGTGTGTGTGTGTGTGCGTGCGTGCGTGTGTGTGTGTGTGTGTGCGTGTGTGTGTGTGTGTGCGTAATAAGTAATTGTAATCGGCGCTACTCATGACTCGTCATAAACCACACCTTAATAGATTGACACAATTAAGCGTGCATTAGCAGGAGACATTAGGTGATATTGTTGTGAGGATGGATTTGTGTGTGTGTGCGTGTGTGTGTGTGTATGTGTGCGTGTGTGTGTGTGTGTGTGTGTGCGCGTTGTGCATGTGCATGCGCTTTGCAAAACGAATTGTAATGGGACCTACTCATGACTCGTTATAAACCACACCTTAATAGATTGAAACACTTAGCAGGAGACAGGTGATACTGTAGCTCAGTGGTGTAAGGTGTAGAGACCATGTGGAAGTGGAGGATGTTAAGCATGGGTTGGTGGATATGTGAATCATTATTTTGCAAGTGTCAATAACGTGTAGTGAGACTAGTATTGTGTAGAGTAGTCTCAGACTAATTTCAATCATATAGACTACTTAGCCACGCCACGTCCATTCACATTCCTCCCTATTCATTCACGATTCGCGATTCCCCATGGGAGGGATTTCCATTCTATGCTTTCCTGATACCCCCCCTCCCCCACCCCCCCATCACCGCTGGAGGAGCATCATCATGGAGCCATACGCCAAACCTTAATCTTGTTGTATTGTATCATTAAAGTTTATTGTGAACTTTCATTCTAGTCTCTGATGAGTGAAGTGTAGTGTAGTGTCGTTGGATGTGCTCAGTCCTTTGGATCGAGCAGCTGACTGAACAGCTCCGTGCTCCATTGTGGCTCCAAAAGGTTTTGACGCGGAACCTGAGGAGTTTTGAAAGTCATAAATCTCAGCAGCTGGCTAAGTTACTGTTGAGTCACTGTTATTGATTTATAAGCCTGTCAAATAGGCACATTGCCGCTTTAAAGGAACAGCTCACCCTAAAATACATATATTCCCTCTCACCTGCAGTGCTATTTATCCATCTATATCGTTTTGTGTTGGTTGCCTGAGTTTTGGAAGATATCTGCCACAGAGTTTCTGCCTTCTCTCCAATACAATGGAACTGGATGGCACTGTGGTGCTCAAAGTGCCAAAGAAATACATTTGATAAACTCAACAGCAATGTCTCTTTCCAGAAATCATGACCCCGTTACTCAAGATAATCCACAGACCCCGTTACGAGCAGTTTCATGGAGGAACTATTTTCTTTTGACCGAACTACACCCGTTAGCTGCTAGCTAGTTCCTACATGAGACTGCGAAAGAAAATAGTTCCTACATGAAACTGCTCACAACAAAGTCGATGGTATTCAAGAGAAGGCAGACATATCTGCGGCCGATATCTCCAAAACTCAGGCAACTATCTCAAAATGATATAGATGGATAAATAGCAATACAGGCGAGATGAAAAATATGTATTTTGGATTTTAGGGTGAGCTGTCCCTTTAAGACTTAGATTTCACTGCCCTTGCACCCTGCACCTCCCCAGGCCTTGAATATGCACATACGTCTGTTGTGTCTTGATGTGCACAATGTGCTGCTGAGTCATTCCTCGCCCCCCCGGGCGTCCCGGGCCTCCTGTCCGGACATCACAGTGGAGCTACAGTAGGGTCCAGATGGGCCGGGCGACCCCGTCCCTCTCTGCAGGAACTCGGACAGGCAGGAACAAGAAAGGTTACATTGAGAAAGCAAGGTAAAGGAGAGCGTGACGTTCACTATGGCAAGCCATTTTACATTATAATGACTAACTTTGACTATCCAGAATTAACATTGCAGATACCAAGAACAATGTCATAACTTCAAGATATCTATATCATTCTCACAACAGCAACAAAGAAACATCATTCTTCCTGGTCAAAAAACAGCTTTTCAAATATCCACAATGACATTCTTCCTAGGACAAAGGATGTCACTTTTGCATTCATGTGTATTTGGGTTCTCATTGCCGATCATAGGTGTAGACCCGGTGTAACGCGTGGGAACGGCGTTCCCATACTTCTCCAAGGGGTGTTTTGTGTGTGTCAGTGTGTGTGTGCATGTCGAGCCAATAAAACGAGTGAAACTTGACAACGTTGTCATTCGTTCTATATTTAAGGTGGGCTGAATTATTCACACAGCATCAACTCGCGGCTTGAAGAAAGAAGGAAACATTCCACCTTAACTATATTTAAGGTGGGCTGAATGATTCACACAGCATCAACTCGTGGCTTGAAGGAAAAGGAAACATTCCACCTTAACTAGCTACAGCGCGGGGGAAACCTCAGTTTAATAAAAGCTATACTGAAACATACTGGCTTTTTCAGCATCAAAATATATTTATTTCCACCAGTACCTCACTATAACAAGTACAGATGAAAAAGGCAGCCAAACATCCTTTCATTTTTCGGACCAGCTGCTAAAAAGGTACGTTTACAAGCATGAAGAAACAATGTTAAAAGCGTGTTTCTTTTCAACGCGGTTGAATCAAAAGTTAGCGTTAATCACCCCATTGCAATTTGCATCGCCAGATGCCAGTTGCCTTGTGCAACTTGTGTGATCGCTGGTTGAGAGATTGTTTGGCTGTTTGTGTTGATAACTGACTCTGCTCTGCTGTGCCCATATACGTATTTTAGTTTCAGAGCTGCAAATATCACGGGCTTCTGCAGTGTTTATAGAGGACACAAGTTAGTCGTGTGTCAGTGACAGTGGTTTGCAGCACTTGAGGAATCCGTGAGTTTGCTCGTTTAATTCGTTGATATAAGCGATTGCCCGCCCCGAACGATTAATTAATGAATAGGTTGCGTGAACGTTAGCATGTGTGCGTGCGCAGGGGGGAGGGGGGGGGGGCTTTGTTGGGACCTGTGCGTGTGCAGGTGTTCCCCATATAGGTGCGTTCCCCCACTTCTCTAGATAGCACTACACCTCTGTTGCCGATATCTACAATTCATTGCAGATATCTGCAAGTGAATTATGACTATTTGTAAATGTTCCAGTTCAAGGTATCTACAGCTCATTCTGACAGTTAAAACTTAATTTAAGATCTCTAAAGGACAATGCAGATGTATTTCCTGAATTGAACTGGAATAATTACCAGAATTAAATTGTAGATATCTGAACTTGGAATTACAACTAGTCATAATCCAGTTGCAGATATCAATGAACAACAAATGAATGGCAAAAGCGGCAAATGGCGTCCATTTGTGCTAGGAAGAGGAGAAAGAATTAAATTACAGATATCTGTAATACCTTACATATCCAGTAGGCTAAATTCTAACACAGCTTGCCATACATTCACACACTGCTGTCGAATCAGATAATGCAGCATTCATCTTTGTGTTTGCCCATTTTTGCTCTATAATAAAGCTGTAGCCTACAGATTAGATAATAAAGCCGTAGCCTACAGATTAGATAATAAAGCCGTAGCCTACAGATTAGATAATAAAATATGTGTGCATTTGTATGCAGGTGAAGACTGCAGTGGCTGAAGGCTGTGCAGACTGTTCTGGGTGCAGGCCGGCTGAAGGACAAGCAGTACAACAGCAGTGACTTTTGTGAGCGACTGTAAAACAACAGAACGCTGAGCGAGGCAGAAAAAAAACAAGCAGCCGTGCCACATAAACGTTAAACATTTAGACCATCTGAATCTCCGAGCTCACGCGGCTCATGCAGCTGAATCTCTCATTCGCTGTTTTTTACAGAATTATTATATGGGGCAATGAAACTTCACATTCCACAGCTCACATTTAAATTATTCAAATGAGTCTTAATCTAATGCGTTTCCTGCCATGTGTTGGCTACATCATTTATAACATCTCACCAGGCTGAGTTTGTTCCAGGGAGAAACTCTGGGACAAGGTCACAGGAAGAGGGGCGACATGTTCCGACAAACCTGAGCTCACCTTTCAACGTAATCGCCAGAAGAGAAGGTAGGCGAGATAAAAGCTTAAAGTCGAGCTGGAATGAAAAATGAGTTTTTAACTATTTTAGATCACATCCCTGATAGAGTGCACCCCATTTAACAACGGTGCCGCGTCTATGTGCCGACAGGCCGCAGTGCCGACAGGTCGCAATACCGATAGCCCACAAGCAGAACCAGCTGAGCGAGGCGGCGTGCAGCGTGTCGGTGGAGCTAACCTCTCCCAGCCCCCACGCCAAACCTAACCTCCCCCCATGCCTAAACCTAACCTCCCCCAGACCCTAACCCAAAACCTAACCTCTCCCACCCCCACGCCTAAACCTAAGGTCGGCATTGCGGGTGGTCGGCATAGCGGGTGGACCCCTTAACAACATGCCAACAAATTTACAAAAATCCAATTTCTTTGGTTTTTCACATCAAAAGTCAACCATTGTCTTCATTCATAACACAATCTCCCATTTACAGACGTTATGCTAATCCCATGCAGTTTTTGGCACACAAAAAACATGCCTTTTTTTGCATGCAAATGTGTTATTTTCGCCTATTCTGAATATTTCTGCATACTGGGGTCCCTAAACAGTCTTGGAATTGCATAATTTGGGTATGATTGCAAAGCTGAGACTCTTGTGGATTCAATTTGCCCAAGTCTATTCATGTGTGTTCATGTTAGTCCCCATAGTAGCCAATAGCCATTTCATTATAGCGAAACTTGACCTCACTAATGGCCTTTTGTTACGTCTACGAGAATCACAGCCCCATGAAACTACAACCACAAACTACAGTACCCATTCACCGTTTAACCATTTTTGACCACAAAGTTACATCCAATCAGCTGCCTTTAGGCAGGACATCTGCTTGCATTTGTCCAATCACCTCCCTTTAGGCGGGACATCCGCTCGTATTTCTCCAATCACCTGCCTTTAGGCAGGACATCATTGCAAAATTTTTTCCCCTGAGTTTCCCTTTCTACTTTGGCTAAATTTCCCCAGCTTGAAGTACAGACGGGTAGATGGAAGCATTTGAAAATGAAGAGACTACCTTCTCAGTGCTACAGATCAATTTTCACTATGTGAGGCAGTTCAGACAAATCACACAGTCTTCTTTATAACAACAACACACAGCCTTTTCTTTCTTTCTTTGAGATGGTTTTGCTTACCAGGCCGTGTGTGTGTCTGTGTGTGTGTGTGTGTGTGTGTGTGTGTGTGTGTGTGTGTGTGTGTGTGTGTGTGTGTGTGCGTGCGTGCGTGCGTGCGTACGTGCGTGCGTGCGTGTGTGTGTGTGCAAGTGCGAGTGAGTGAGAGGGGGGGGGGGGGGGTCGAGAGAGAGAAGCAATCATTCTGGAGGTAGGCTGGGCTGATAATGGGCGAGAGACATTCACTGCATCATGAGTGATGTTTTAAGTGAAGCTTTTCTCTGTTCATTATGGTCGACACAAAGGGAAATGTCTCTGATATCATCAAACTGTCAACTGCACAATCAGGACATGAAATTGCTTACATTTATTCTTGTTTAGTTCAGTCACTTTAAATTTACAACACTCGACCTCCAGCTACTCTGTTTCAGAGCCGAGGTTGTTATCGTAAACTCCATGGAAATTCTGTTAAACATCCGTCGTACACAGAAATAAAACTTTTCTTTTATGAAAAGACTACAGCTCTTTTCTACTTGTAAAACGAAGTAAAAAATAAAGGTAACGGCCAGCTGCACACACCACCGTCACCTCTCTCCTCTATTCAACAGACTTAGGGGGCCGTGTCCACCAACCCACCTGTTGAGCGCTTGAAGTGCTGCATGGTGCTGAGCGGATTTATAGTGGATTGTTCTCAGAAAGTTCTGTTCTGGGTGAGTTGTAAAACATAAAGCTGGAAATAAGGTCGAGGTTGTAATTTTTTTTATAATTTCCCTTTAACTCCTAAGAGAGCTCTTCACGGGTCCAAAATGACGGACCCAGACTGTAATGGACCTGGGAAATTTGTGCCCAGACCCAGATGGACCCGGCTATTATTAGAAAGCTGAGACCCGGACCCATACAGACCTGATACATGTCCTCGGGTATTCGGGGGTGCGGGCATACCCGAAGACCTCTAATAGGTTCAAGTGCTCAATTTTCTCGTAAGTTTGTTTTTAATTACGATAGTTATTTGACAATATAAAAAGTGGTGATTGACAGCTGTGACAGCCACTCACCTAGTCCACTCGGGTCCTATTCACTGTCAGTGACCCAACACCCGCAGGAAATGGACCCGCAGTCACTTCTTTAGAAAGGACCCGAGACCCGGCCGGGTCCGATTCGGGTGCCCGGGTATTTGGTATTTCTTTACTCCTTCTTTACTCCTTCCCCTCACTCACAACTGTTTCCTCCCTGTACCTCTCCTCCTCTCTTTCTCCTCACTCACACTGTCTCCTCCCTGTACCTCTCCTCCTCTCTCACTGTCTCCTCCCTGTTCCTCTCCTCCTCTCTGTCCTCTCACACTGTCTCCTCTCTGTACCTCTCCTCCTCTCTGTCCTCTCACACTGTCTCCTCCCTGTACCTCTCCTCTCTCACTGTCTCCTCCCTGTACCTCTCCTCCTCTCACACTGTCTCCTCCCTGTACCTCTCCTCCTCTCTCACTGTCTCCTCCCTGTACCTCTCCTCCTCTCACACTGTCTCCTCCCTGTACCTCCTCTCTCACTGTCTCCTCCCTGTACCTCTCCTCCTCCCTGTACCTCCTCTCTCACTGTCTCCTCCCTGTACCTCTCCTCCTCTCTCACTGTCTCCTCCCTGTACCTCTCCTCCTCTCACACTGTCTCCTCCCTGTACCTCTCCTCCTCTCTCACTGTCTCCTCCCTGTACCTCTCCTCCTCTCACACTGTCTCCTCCCTGTACCTCTCCTCCTCTCTCACTGTCTCCTCTCTGTACCTCTCCTCCTCTCACACTGTCTCCTCCCTGTAGCTCTCCTCCTGTCTCACTGTCTCCTCCCTGTACCTCTCCTCCTCTCTGTCCTCTCTCACTGTCTCCTCCCTGTACCTCTCCTCCTCTCACACTGTCTCCTCCCTGTACCTCTCCTCCTCTCCTCCTCTCACACTGTCTCCTCCCTGTACCTCTCCTCCTCTCTGTCCTCTCTCACTGTCTCCTCCCTGTACCTCTCCTCCTCTCACACTGTCTCCTCCCTGTACCTCTCCTCCTCTCCTCCTCTCACACTGTCTCCTCCCTGTACCTCTCCTCCTCTCTGTCCTCTCTCACTGTCTCCTCCCTGTACCTCTCCTCCTCTCACACTGTCTCCTCCCTGTACCTCTCCTCCTCTCCTCCTCTCACACTGTCTCCTCCCTGTACCTCTCATCCTCTCTGTCCTCTCTCACTGTCTCCTCCCTGTACCTCTCCTCCTATCTGTCCTCTCACACTGTCTCCTCCCTGTACCTCTCCTCCTCTCTCACTGTCTCCTCCCTGTACCTCTCATCCTCTCTGTCCTCTCTCACTGTCTCCTCCCTGTACCTCTCCTCCTCTCACACTGTCTCCTCCCTGTACCTCTCCTCCTATCTGTCCTCTCACACTGTCTCCTCCCTGTACCTCTCCTCCTCTCTCACTGTCTCCTCCCTGTACCTCTCCTCCTCTCACACTGTCTCCTCCCTGTACCTCTCCTCCTCTCTGTCCTCTCACACTGTCTCCTCCCTGTACCTCTCCTCCTCTCTCACTGTCTCCTCCCTGTACCTCTCCTCCTCTCTGTCTCCTCCCTGTACCTCTCCTCCTCTCTGTCCTCTCACACTGTCTCCTCCCTGTACCTCTCCTCCTCTCACACTGTCTCCTCCCTGTACCTCTCCTCCTCTCACACTGTCTCCTCCCTGTACCTCTCCTCCTCTCTCACTGTCTCCTCCCTGTACCTCTCCTCCTCTCACACTGTCTCCTCCCTGTACCTATCCTCCTCTCTCACTGTCTCCTCCATGTACCTCTCCTCCTCTCTGTCCTCTCACACTGTCTCCTCCCTGTACCTCTCCTCTCACTGTCTCCTCCCTGTTCCTCTCCTGCTCTCTTTCCTCTGTGGACCGGTGGTGAAGTGGCAGAGGAAAGCTCGATACAATCTGACGATCTCAGCGGACATTACCGGCCCGGCCGGAAGGCAGGTGCCTGATCATTTCCAGTAAGCGGCAGTTATGACTGAATAGATCTTCTTAAAATGGAGTAGGTAATGGCCCATGGTGCTTTGGGTGCTCATCTCAGCTGCCTATTAGAGCTTAATGTGATTTGCACTGCTGGAAAGAGGAGAGCACTGTACGGGCGAGGAGAGGGGAGCTACATCGGGGAGAGGGAGGAGAGGGAAAGGGCCGGTGTTTGTATGGTTATGCATGAGTTTGGGTATGCAGTGTTGGTGTGTGTGTGTGTGTGTATGCAGTGTTGGTGTGTATGTGTGGCTGTTGAGTTTGTGTATGCAGTGTTGGTGTGTGTGTCTGTTGAGTTTGTGTATGCAGTGTTGATGTGCGTGTGTCTGTTGAGTTTGTGTATGCAGTGTTGGCTTGTGTGTGTGTGTGTGTGTGTGTGTGTGTGTGTGTGTGTGTGTGTGTGTGTGTGTTGAGTTTGTAGTGTTGGTGTGTGTGTGTGTCTGTTGAGTTTGTGTATGCAGTGTTGGTGTGTGTGTGTCTGTTGAGTTTGTGTATGCAGTGTTGGTGTGTGTGTGTTGAGTTTGTGTATGCAGTGTTGATGTGTGTGTGTGTGTGTGTGTGTGTGTGTGTGTGTGTGTGTTGAGTTTGTGTATGCAGTGTTGGTGTGTGTGTGTCTGTTGAGTTTGTGTATGCAGTGTTGGTGTGTATGTGTGTCTGTTGAGTTTGTGTATGCAGTGTTGGTGTGTGTGTGTCTGTTGAGTTTGTGTATGCAGTGTTGGTGTGTATGTGTCTCTGTCTGTGTATTGGAAATGTGAGAAGGTGAGATGCTTTTCTGCATTTTCTGGAAGGAGAGAATGATTGTATAGGAGAAGAGATAACTACATCAGGTACATCAGGGAAGGGGAGAATCGTGCGGTTATATGCATACGTTTGCAATATGCAGTATTTGCGTGTGTGTGTTTGAAATGTGGAATTGAACTAGAAGGTGACATGCTTCTCTGCACATTGTTGTGGAATATAAAGCCAGACACACATGATCTGTGGTAAAACAGCTGTGCGCTCGCTGTGCCGTTGTTTTCTGTGGGGAGAGCGCTGCCTCCCAACTATAGAGAGCCAAAGTGACCGCCTACTTCCTGCTTCAGCACTGTACCAGAGATTTTCATATGCCATTTATTTTCCCATACACATTTCATAAAATGCGTATAGAAATAGTTTTACTGGTTCAAACCAAACGGTACAGATATATTTAGAAACAGAGAGAGATCGCATCACATTTCACTGGGACCAAAACGTAAATAAAATGCGGGTTTAAAGAAAATATTTTTTCGATTTTTTTTTTTTGTTTTGGGCCGAGTGAAATGTTCTATGGTCTCTCCCGATTATAGCGTTAGCTGAACCGTTTGGTTCGACGAAGTAAAACTATTCTATAAGCATTTTACGAAATGTCCACGGGAAAATAAATGGCGGATGAAAATCTCTGGTGCAGTGCTGAAGCAGGAAGTAGGCGGTCACTTTGCCTCTCTATGCGACAGCGCTACGCTTGGCTTTGCTCAAAGTTCAAACGATTTCAACTTTGACCTAATTAGCGCTGAGCTTTCTCGGCTCTACCTCGCGCTGAGAGAAGAGAAGATCGCTTCACATGTGAAGCTCAGCTCATCTAGTGAGAGCAGCTGATGATGAATGATACCAATGATGTCAACAGTGATGATGTCACTGTTGAAGGTTATAAAAATCAGCTCTGCCAGCGTCACGCTGTCAGATCATAGTTCCTACAGTCAGTCTACGCTTAGGCTCTTGTTCTTCCTTGCCAGTTTGTCTGTTTGTTACCTGATCCTGTTGATCCTGTCCTGTTTACCCTGTTCATCTTGTTTGTCCTGTTATTCAGGAGTCCCACAACAAGTATTCATTACAAGCAAGGCCGTAAACATGTGTTTTGAGCTTCTTCTTAAAACTCTCACCAGAAGTTGCTTCTCTGATATCTGGGGGGAGCATGTTCTAAATCCTCGGTGTATATCTGGAGAAAGCTGCTTCTCGTGGTTTGTTTTTGGCACATTTAGCAGGCAGCATTCTGTGGTCTGAGTGAGCGGTTTGGAACAAACTCCCTGACAGATACAAAGACGCTACTACACTATTCAAGGATTTAAAAACAAATAAAATAATTTTAAAATATATCCTCAACGTTACAGGTAGCCCGTGCAAGGATGCTAATACTGGTGTTATATGATATTTTTTTCTGTATTTGGTTAAAATAGTTGCTGCTGAGTTTTGGGCAAGCTGCAGCCGATCAATTTTTTATTTTATTTATTTATTTTGGTAGTCCAGTAAAGTGCGTTGCCATATCTAACCGAGAATACAAAGGCATGTGTCAGTTTCTTAGCAGCTTATTAGAATGTAAGGAGGTTTGTAATATTTATAGCTAGCGTTAGCATTTTGTTCTCCTTGCGTGGCTCCAGGATGTTTTTGGATTGAAGTATTATTTACAATACTAGCCCGCATGCCAACTCTCTTATTTTCAAAGAAAGAAGCAAATTCTTTGCATTGTGACTGAGAAGGATTATATTTGGTCATCATCTCTTTTGTGATGTCACAATGCCTCTGACATCACTGATTATATATATATACCCTATATATATATATATATATATATATATATATATATATATAATTTATTATGGATGATTTTTTATGGATGTACTGTATTATGCAGTTCCTAAAAAAGAAAGCCAAGAAGTGCAGGAATCTTTCAAATCCCATGAAACTTGCCCCCAGAACAGATTAACAATAAAAACAAATAAAGAAACAATGACTCAGAGTTTAGAACAGAACCAGGCACCTGGCACCACAGCAGAGAGGGCACTTTTTGGGAGTCAGTTAGTTCTCTGTCTGGTGACGGTGCCCTTGTACGCGTTTTCTTTCATTCTTTCTTTCTACTTCTGATGTTAGTTGGTTCAGTCTAGCCTCCCCATGGCCCCCTTTCTCCTCCACAAATCATTGGGTCTCCACTGAGCAGTGGAAGATAGCAGCTTACCTGGCAGGGAGTGTCAGTTTTCCAACTGGTCTCTCTGGGAAGCGCTGAGAGCCCGCCCCTAGGCTCCTCCCACTCCGGTCCTTCAAAGTGCAAGTCGATCAGCATGGCATCAAAACGCCACAAAGCAATACTTCCAGTCTCTCCTCGCCAACCCAGATGACCCATTCTTGAATCTCCTAGCAGGAACAAATCTAGAACTGGATCCAAGGACTGATTATACAAAACCAACACCATCAAGTATTCTTACAGGTTGACGCCCTCCACTCTAGGCACACCGTCAGAAGTGCTGAGACATAGGTTTTAGCACAGAAAGGGAAATACAACTGTCTCTCAGCTGTCCCTTCCACAGCCAGGGAAAGGGCAAGGGCAGGGCATGGTGCGACAGGGTATAGGCAGAAGGAGAGGGGCTGTGTCAGGTGGTATAGCGGGAGGCAAGCTCTGGGCTGGGCGCTGGTTGGCTGGTTAGTTGGGCTCAGCTGGCTGCTGCACGGGCCATCAGGTCCTCCAGTGCCTTGTCCTGGTCATTGTTGTGGACAAGCAGCACCTCCTTGATGGCCTCCCGCTCAAAGCCCATCTCTCGAAAGCTCGACATCAACTCGAGGAACCGCAAGGCCTTTTGCTCCGAGCACTGGTACATCTCCAGACACTCCTCCACTGCACTGGCATCAAAGCCCCGCTCACACAGATGTTCACGGACACACAGATAATCCAGTACCTGCTCCATCTTCTGCCCTTGTCTCTGCATGGCCCGCCGGACACCTTCATAAGAATAGCCCATGCCCACGATGGTTTCCACACACTGACGCTCGCTGGAGGTCAGGCTGATCAGAGCCCCTCCACGCGGCAGACGGCCAGACCCCGACCCTGAGTTGGCCGGTTTTGGTCCTCCATTCTCTGTGAGGCCGGGGGGTTCAGGCCTGACGATGACCTGAGTCTTGGATAGGGCTGGCGGGCTGCCATTGGGTAGGTTCTGTCGGAGACTGGGGACGGGTATAGGGAGCGGGCTGTACCCCGCTGGGACAGGGTCACAGTCCCTAGATTCAGAGAGCTTGGGGAACGTGAAAGGGCGGATGTTACAGGGCCGATCATCTGTGTCCGACCCCCCTCTCCCAGGATCCCAGAATCTATCCATGTCCAGCAAGGCAACAAGCCCATTGGGTTTGTGGGTCAAGCCCGAGAGTTTGACCGAGAGGCAGATGTTGGTGCCGGGAGGAGAGGGGGTGTTGCCACATGAAGCTGACCCGAGCTGGTTGGCCTCTGGCGGGGACACAGGAGGAGGAGGAGGTTGGGGCTGTGGTTGGCTCTGGAGGATGATGCTCCGGAGTTCCTCCTTATCATCCAAAGTCTTGAGTTCCAGCTTGTCAAAGGGGTCCTCTTCCCGCTCGAAATCAGCCAGGTTGAGGCTGTGCAGCTGAGGGGTGCTGGGCTGAGTCTTGGGGCCCAGGCTTGGTGCAGGCATGGGGGTGAGGATAGCAGTATGGCTCAGTCCCGCCAGGACAGGATTCAGCACTGGAGGTGGAGGGTCCTGGTCCTCTGCAGCAGGCCGGGGTCTCTTCCGTCTCCCACCATTGAAGGCCTGGGCCAAGTGCTCCCTGCTCTCTGCCCCCTGCCTGGTGGCTGCTGCCTCTTCTGCTCTGGCCTTTGCCAGTTCCATCCCCCAGCGCACACTCTGCCGCTCCAGGGAGAAGTCATACTGCATGTCAGCCAGCGCAGAGCCACAGGCAGGCAGGTAGAAGCCGAGGGGTAGCCCCACTTTGGCAGGGCAGCAGAACTTTTCATTGACAATAAAGGGAACATCATCAAGGTACCTGATGGGTCCATTGTTGTGTCCATCTGATCCAGACCTCCTCGCAGCCATTATGAGACTATGTATGTGCCGCGTCTTCTTTCAAAATCCTAATGATGTCTTGTCGAGATGATGCTTCTCGTTCGAGTTCAAATTGTTCCCCAACTGAGTTTTATTTATATTGAAATCTCTTTCCTGCCTCAGACCCTCAATTAAGACGGCCGAACCATGATGTCACCGATGATGATGGTGAGGATGATGTCACCGATGATGATGTACCTGCTGATGTCAACAGTGATGATGTCACACTTGATGTCATGATGTCACTGTGTAAGAATCCGCTGTCCCAGGTTCACGCTGTCGAAGTGGTTTTTGGAACCAGACGATGGCTTCCGCCGCTTGGCTAAAATCTCTTATTAACGCAGGACCCCTTCACGAAGGTGAAGGCACGTCGCTCAGGAGGAGGGATGAGGAGCGGGAGGAACATGAGACGAGATGCAACAGCCAAGATTAAGGAGGTGTGAGAAACACCGGAAACTTGAAAGAAGAAGAACCAGGTCTACAGTGAGACCATTCAACTGTGAGAGGCAGCAATGTGCCGCAAGGCATCCAGTCTGCCGGAAAGCCAATAGAAGAAGAAGAAGGCTCATGCTGTCAGATCGTAGTTCCAGCTACAGTCAGTCTATGAGTCTCTTGTTCTTGCTTGCTAGTTTGTCTGTTACCTGATCTTGTTTATCCTGTCCTATCCTGTTCATCTTGTTTGTCCTGTTATCCTGACCTTGAATAAACTGTTGGACTTCTTCAGCCTGGAGCCTGTCAGTCTGTGCACCTGCTGCCCTCACACTACATGAGCTATTACATTAACCAGCAATTATGACTTTACTTTTAGGGCAGTACTGTAATAGATTTCAACTGATGATGTCATAATAATACGGACTAATAATAATGTAATATCTTCACTCAGTAATGACATTCTTCTTATTCTTGCATTATATTTATTACATTGAGGGATTGGTTTTCAGGCTCTTTAGATTATGTTTGGGACATTTTGGCTTTATTCAGATAGGACAGTAGGTAGACAGGAAAGGTGGGGAGAGAGAGTGGATGACATGCGGCAAAGGACTTCGGGTCGGATTCGAACCCGCGTCGACCACGCGAAGGACCAAGCCTCCACGGCATGCTTGCTACCAGGTGAGCCACCTCACAATTTGCAGGCTCTTATTAGTTCAGTGGTGAATGAATCGGTTTGTACTTGTCTCTGTCCGTAGGTATTTTAATCATTTCAGCATTCAAATATTGTTACATATGTTTCCTTGTTTATTGTTTTTTGTCTGTAACGTTTTATGCTGCTTTCTGCAGGTCTCTTTTGTAAAAGAGATCATTGATCTCAGTGGGACTAACGTGGTTAAAAATGGGTTAAAAAAACATTACTACAACAACAATAGCAATAATAATAATAATATACACTTTTTTGCCTGCTGGGCTACTTTTAAAATGTCCAGCTCAACATGATCTGTAGGGGGGGATAGTTTTATGAATGGATCTTTATCAACTAGACACCGCCCACCCACCATCGTGCAACTGTGCGCCATCGGCTCATACCAGGAAGGATTTATTACATCACTGATGACATCACAATTGCTCGAGTGACATCACTGATGGCCTCACAATTGCTCAAGTGACATCACTAATGAACTCACTGATCACAATTGCTCGAGTGACATCACTAATGCCATCAAAATTGTTCGAGTGACATCACTGATGCCATCAAAATTGTTCGAGTGACATCACTGATGCCATCACTGATGGCATCGCAATTGCTCAAGTGACATCACTGATGACATCACAATCATGAAAGACACCGCCACAGACACTACCAGCACGGCTCTTTGCGATCGACCAGTGGATTGCGATCAACGTATTGAGCACCCCTGTCTCACACTATCAGCCAGTTATATTATCACATGAACCAGCTCACACAAACCATTACAGCTCAAGCTGCAGGTCAATCTAACGTCTTCAGTCAATCTCCAGATGTTTTCGCGTTATTTGCAGGGAACTAATATGAACTACTCAAACACTGGGAAAACCATATTGGAATCATTTGCTGAATCGTTATCAAGTCTCACCAGGAGGGTTTCTAAGCAGAGGTGACCTTGAGCTGTTTGCCTGCAGCTCCGCTCTCCTCTCCTCCTCTCCTAACGCTCTATTAATTAACCCGAATGTGCTCGTTAGCGAATAATCCATCAAACGGCCAATAAGGTTTAGGAGAACACGCCGAGGGAGATGCTGCTTCTGCTTAAGTAAAGTGAACCCTCCTGAAGTGTGTGTGGCGTCCAGGTGGTTTATTTACGCCTCTAACAGGTTCGCTAAGGTATTTATTCTTTTATAAATGAAGACACACAGCGCGACAGCAGGAAGGCAGGCGCAGCTACACAGCACCACACAGACCACACACCACATCACACAGGACCAATGCCTCTACATTACAGAGCTACACTGGACCACACAGACCAGTGAGAGAGGATTCCTCTCACTCTTCCTGCACTGAGGTGCTCTTCAATCAATCAATCAATCAATCAATCAATCAATCAACTTTCATTTCAGACACAATTGGGTCCATGTTCTTCAGAACAGGCAGACAAATAGGTACCAGGAGGAAGAAAGTATACCACAGCCAACTTGCGTGTGCTCATGTTCATTTTGCTAAGCCGGATACGGAGTATCTGTCGGTGTTGATAGTTTCAACCACTTGAAAGGGCGGTTGGAGCACGGAGGATAGAATAATATTTCTTTGAGAATACCCCGTTACCAAGGTGACTGTATTCCCCCGCTGCTGGCATCTTTCCAACCTTTCATATGCAGAAGATGCGTCATGGGCTGGCGTCACCGGCGTCGTCTCTGAATTCACCGCGTCTCGTCTGCCTCTTCCTCTCAAACAAGGAATGGGCCGGCGATTAGTCTCCCCTGAGCCAGACATGAAGGGCGATCCAGCAGGCTTGTCCTCGTTAAGTCTCCATTAGCTGGAATGTAATGGGTTTTTAACGAAGGAGGGAGACACAAACACAAAGACATGCTCAAGTCGACCCCAACATCACCGCCCCGAGTCCCCCGCCTTCGGGGAGAGGGGGAGAAAAATGTCCCGGACTTCCAATTTCACAATTGGTTTCTGTATTTAAATGTTGTTGTTTTTCCTTTTTACTTTGATCCAATTCCCTGATCAATATTCAGAAACACCCACATTGTTCCGTGAACCTTCAAGAGAAACTGTTTGCAAAATACAAATCGCATTAATGCATGTTATCCAAATGTGTTTTATTTCTTTTTCTTCCATTCAGTCTCTCATTAGCATTTTTTTTGTCATGCTCCATGCGGATGAACAAATTGTTTTCTCCGGCTTGGACAAGAGTGATGAGAACTCTTGAGAACCAGAAGCAATCAGCTACTCTTTAACCGCCAGTGTCTTTAGTCCCCCAGCTGTGTCAACTCCCATTACACAAATACAACACAGTGAGTCTCAAACAAACGCCACTGAATTCCATTGTAATTCACAGCCATGCGTCCGGCCCGGCTGAGGACTCATTAGCAATCAAACAGAGGATATGAATCACTTCAGAGGAATCGTGGGGGAGGACCGTCCACGTCTTGTTTCGGATGCTGGAAAATCGCAGACACCATATACATACATATACATACAGTACATTATATATATATATATATATATATATATATATATATATATAGGAGAAGCATGATGGCATGGATGCATTATGCATATGTGGTCGCAGCTATACTGTGAATTCACACTTGTTTCTTATATAGTATTGTTATATCATCCAGTTATGTAATTGTAAGTATTTGTGAAGCTAAAGGCAGGATAACTACTGCTCCACCTGGCTCAATCATGATGAGTCCAAAATGAAAAGGAAGGATTCCGCACACTTAAATCTATGCAAAAAGTTCACTTTATTTCTAAGCTTTCGGTTTATCTTCATCACAGCATATGCCAGTGTTGTGAAGCTGACATCAGGCAACAGGAGAATTGCTTGCTATGTCAGTGTGTAAATCAACATTACCAACATTATGATGGTGTAAAAAAAAAAGTTAATTCCTCAAATGTGATAAATCCATGCCTGGTGTTCATTGTTCAGATTTGCTAAACTAGAGAACCTCCTCTCTGTCAAATAATGTAATTTAGCAACAGTGGGTGGCATGTTTTACCGTGTGTGTGTGTGTGTGTGTGTGTGTGTGTGTGTGTGTGTGTGTGTGTGTGTCTTTCTCATTTTGAGCAAACCTCCTCAATTCTCTACATTGTTATCTTTCTCAGTGAATATATCTCTTGGCATTCAAAGTCATTTCTTCACCTTGCGCCCAACAATTAAAACAGCTATTGATTCCACTCAACGGCTTTTAATTGCCCGCATTTGATTTCAAGGAATAAAGACATCCCACTTAATCGCTGCCTCCAAAAGGTCAGTTTTAATTAATGATTTAGACTCCTTAATGCGAGTGTGATTATCAAAGCGTTTTTCTCTGCCATCAGGGATTATGCAGTAAGACATTGACAATAGGAAATTCAGACTGTTTTAAAGGCTATTGTGTCGTAACAGTTTATTTGGATAGTCTGCCTCTACAGAGAGTTTGCAGAGTATTTTGTAACATTTCAACAACTTATTAGTTGACATTCAACAATCCAGATGTTTAACATAACATAACATAACATAACATAACATAACATAACATATTGATTGCATATTCCTGTATATTTGTACTTTGCACTTTACACTTAGCTATGTAGATCTCAAACTCAGGTTCTTAGTATCTGATTGTATATTTCTGCATACTTGCACTTTGCATTGTGTTTCCATTTTAAATATGTATTTGTTGCACTATGTTATTTTTTACCCCTATCAGGACTCTAAGCCTGTATCATCTGGCAGGGGGACTAACAATGGAAATCAGTCTTGTGACTGCAATTGTCGTGCATTTACATTTTTTTTTAACACATTGACTGCCAGCCGTTTTTTTCTTGCTGTAGGTAGCTTCTGCCAAGCCGTTTTTTGAGGATTGTGGCTCATTTTACAAGCGCCGAGGATTATTTTCTGCTTGGAGTTTGTGAACATACAATATCTCAAAAGTACTAATAGAATGTGTACTTTCTCTGTCTAAAAGAGTTAGTTTGTAGAGTTAGTAGTTATGTAAGCATTAGCAGTTGAATACAGCATGGTTTTAGCATTAGAAAAAATATTCAGAGATAAACGGCTTTTTGTGAAATTCGATAGAACTGTCACTTTAACCATTCATTTTTGGCTCTCTCTCTCTCTCTCTCTCCCTCCCCCTCTCGCTCTCTCTCTCTCTCTCTCTCTCTCCCTTCCCCTCGCTCTCCCTCCCTCTCTCTCTCTCTCTCTCTCTCTCTCCCTCCCTCTCGCTCTCCCTCCCTCTCTCTCTCTCTCCCTCCCTCTCGGGAGGGAGACGCACTAGGTTTAATCCTAGTGAGAGGGGGAGAGGGAGAGAGAGAGAGAGAGAGAGAGAGGGAGGGAGGGAGAGAGAGCGAGAGAGAGAGAGAGAGAGAGAGAGAGGGAGAGAGCGAGAGGCAGAGTTGCTTCAACTCCTCCCTCTTCTTGGCTGCAGCGGCCCCAGTCTCAGTGCTTTTGCTGCTGTCCTGTGCCTGTCTGCAGGCTGCTGTTTGAGGAAGTCGGCATGGACTCGCTCGCTTCTTGGGAGTTTTGGTTGAGAGAAGCTTTTGCAATTCTGGTCATATTTATGCTGCGTGTTTCAAAGTGTGTTCCACCTGTAATGTATTATGTAAATTTGCAATCCCGCATCGCCAGCAATCAGCGCGAAAACGAGAGCGTTTTCCCCCAACCATTTTCATGAGAATGTAATACTGTAAAATCGCCTCGCCATTTCCTTGAATGGCTTGCTCCCTTTTTCTTTGATTTCGCTCGTCTGGGGGAGCACTGTCAACACTTAGTGGGTCGGTAAAATAGATTATACACATTCAATACCTCCAATAATTGTATAGGAGATGTAAAAGGGATTGATCAACGCCCCACCGTCAAAAAAAAAAAACGATTTTTTTGACGTATCCATACGTCCTTGGCAGTGAAGCGCTGGATTTTTTTTGACGTATGCATACGTCGCTGGCAGTTAACGTGTTAAATGTTCATTAATGTACACCTGTCCCCTATCGAACAAATAAATACATTGAAATTGATAACAGATTATCTATAGACTATATGTGACAATCTACATATTACATGAGGTGCAGGTGTGTGGAACGGAAAGCAAACAGGATATGTTTGTTGAATCTCAACTAATAATCTGTTGAAACAACATCTAGAGACAAAGCCAAACAGTTGACTTGATGAATGTCAACTAATATCAACTAATAAGCTGTTGAAATGTTACAAATACTATGTAGACTCTCTGTAGGCCGACGATCCAAATAAAGTCTTACCGATTTTGGGACAGTAAAAATACAATGTCATTTTTTACCGCTAATTAGAAAACTGGTACCAGTGTAGAGAGAGAAGAACTGAGCGCTGTTTTCCAGCACACAACAAGCACACACATACACCATCAATATGAAGGCAATTTAAAAATGCATCTTTTATTAGTGCACGGTCGCCCTTAAGCTGTGTCATCACTCGGAGACGCGCCTCCAAAAGCTCCTAGATCAGGACGCTGAAAGGTAAGTAATGAGACGAGTCAATCATAATTAGCTCTCGGCTAAACTAGAAATTTAGCCCTGACCCAAACTCTCTTTCCAGATGAAGGGGAAATTTGACGGCAAGCAAGATCAATACCTCACAATCATCTTCTCTGTCACTGTTGCCAAGAGACTCATTCTGAAGGAGTGGAAGTCCTCCTCTCCACCCTCTTTTCGGGTATGGCTGATGGACATGTTATTTGTTCTATATATAGAACAAATGATATATCTGTTATTTGTTCTCTATATGTTCTGTTGATATCTGTGTGTGTTCCAGTGAGACGTGAAGCTGAACACACAGATCCAGTTGCTTCACTTCCTTCAGTGAGAACGCGGCACATCGTCCATCACGCTGTGTCTTTGGCTTGAATTTAATTTGTAAAAGTTTTTCTCTGAGAAAACTACACATAGGATTCTAAACACGTAGACAGGTAAATTATTTGTGGAAAGTGCGCGTGCGTCTGTGTGTGTGTGTGTGCACTTTATTATTGAACTCAATTTGAGAATTTAAATTGCAACAGATAAGCTTAGCCGTAGTGATACTTGATGGATACTGAACATCTTTGCCGGTGGCATGGGAAAACATATCAGCGTCGTCAGAAGGCTACAGATACAAAGTGTGCCGGCGCGCTTTGGGGAGGCAGCGTGCAGGAAGGTGATGCTTTCAGCTGAATCGTTCTGAGCTCAGATAATACAAGACAGAACGTTTCCCAGCATCAACTTGAACAGAGGAAAAGTCATCAAGATTTATTTCCCTTCCTCTAAAGCTCCCTTCTTCTAAATTCTCAAACCTTTTTCAAATAGAGGCCCCTAATTTTAGGGCTACTCACAATTCTGTCAGTCAAATTCGGATTTGGCTGTTCAATACGAATATTCAACTATTCTTTTTTTCTTTTTTAAATACAGAAAATCCATTGAAATGAGCTTGTTTGATTTGTTTGTTTAATTGGGACTTGGTTTTACGGTATTAATAGACTGATACATTACGTATACCAAAATAGGCTATATATCATGATCTTTTGCCAGAAATCAAGCAATTCTAGGTAAAATCAGACATTCAGCACCCCCATATAGCCGGAATGGAATGATCCTTGTTTCATAACCACATTTTTTTGCGACTATTCGACTGTGAGATCGGCAGTCGAATCAGCCTCTTTCAAACGAATTGTCAACTATTTGGGGCCACCCCTACTCATTTTGCACAC
>NC_139645.1:17721311-17748811 GCF_964638095.1 Poromitra crassiceps
CAGGACTGCTGCCAAAATGAGTGAGGACCAGAATGTCAGGCAGAATAAGATCCAGGCAGGAGGCTCTCTGCAAGGCAGTGTTGGGCAGTAGTTACGAAGTAAAGCGTTACTGTAATCTGATTACTTTTTCAGTAACTAAGTAATGTAAGGCATTACCATTTCCAAAACAGTAATCAGATTACAGCCACTAATCCAAAGAACGCTGAGTTACTTTTTGTTTTGTTTTTGGCCTTACTTATGCAGAAAAACTCTGAAGAGAACATTTCTTTGTTTATAATTTGGCCGATTGTCTACTCCTGTATTTCGTTCCAATAAAGTGGATTCAGTTGTAAAAGGAGTCGTCACTTTTTTCGGGGGTGAAAAAAAGTAACTAGTAACCTAACTAGTAATGTAACTAATTACTTTTGAAAAAGTAATCAGCAAAGTAACTTTTTAACACATTCAGTGCCAAGGACGTCTGTGGACGTCCTAAAAAAAAGTAACGAGGAGTGCCAAGGACGTCTGTGGACGTCCTAAAATCATAATTCATATTATTCCATAATTCTGCTGTTTAAGGTCGTACCTAGCCAGTGAGCATGAATCCCTTCAAGGGATCACACGGCGCCACCTTAAACATCGTCACAGGAGCTGCTCCACCCACCTCAGATCCTTTACTTTGTACAGGAGACAGCGGAGAAAGTGGAAACCGATGCATGCTTTCTGCCAGCGCCGTATATATTGCTCTGCCTACAGCGGAGAGTGGGCTCGGCTGCATCCGCGCTCACAACTGAGCTCTTATGCTTCTATCTATCTCCACACGATTTCCTAGAAAGCCAGCATCCGAAGCCGAACGGCCATGCCTTTTCGTTCAGTCGCGTTTGCCCATCAAGGAAATGATGCGCGCTGGGATCTGTCCGGGGCAAAAACGAGAAAACAAACTCTGTGCGTGTTGGAGGAGCCCGCAGCTCAGAGGTGGAGAGGGGAGAGGGGGGAGGGGGGGGGGGGGGGGGAGAGGGGTGTGTGACACACAGGCTGCACAGAAACCACACCACACGCCACCACATCAGAAAACACCAGCCAGAGTCAGTGAATGTGCTCGAAATTAGAGTGCAAAAGGTATTCATAAAAGGGCCTATATCTTGGAAAGTAAAAAAAAACGACAGAAAACCCTTGAAAGTGCACTTTTTTGAGAGGCTGTAATTTCATAATGGAACTGTCTAGAAACAAAATTTCTTCTTTGGAAGAAGCAGGAGTGTTCAATGTTTCATTAAAGTCCAGCCCCGTTAATATAGCCATAATAGAAAAAATTCTATAGCTGTTTTCAACTGAATGGAAGTGAATCTGGCACAGGCTCCAGACAATTTTACTGAAGCGCTGTGGCACTCAATGTGTTAAGGAGTAATCAGTAACTAAATACATTTCCCAAGTAACTTGCCCAACACTGCTGTACACACACACACACACACACACACACACACACACACACACACACACACACACACACACACACACACACACACACACACACACACACACACACACACCAATGGGCCAGAAGGAATGATTGACAAGGTCACAAGAATAATTTTTGGATGAGTTTATGCCATTTCAATGGGGGAAAACCAGTCTGCCTTTAACCTTATTTCACACAAGTCTGGCTGTATTCAGAGAGAGAGAGAGAGAGAGAGACAGAGAGAGAGAGGGAGGGAGAGAGAGAGAGAGAGACAGAGGGAGAGGGAGGGAGAGAGAGATAGAGGGGGAGAGAGAGAAAGAGAGATAGGGGCGAGAGAGAGAGAGAGAGAGAGGGAGAGAGAGGTGAGGTAGAACATGTCAGGGTGTGCTTGTATGTCTCAGATAGATATTCTGCTCATCGGTGTGCAGAATGCCCCCCCAAAAAAGCAGGTTATAGTGAAGAAATACGACGAGAAGGAAGCCGGTCTGAATACAAATGTCTTGGGAGGGGAGCAGTAATTGGGAATAACGCAGGACTGGGTGTAGATTTGCAATAATGAATAGTGTGTGTTAGAGAGAGAGAGAGAGAGAGAGAGAGAGAGAGAGAGAGAGAGAGAGAGAGAGAGAGAGAGGAGCCAGATTATCTGGACATGCATGCACGCGCGCGCACACACACACACACACACACACACACACACACACACACACACACACACACACACACACACACACACCTTGAGGAAGCAATTACTCCTATAGCTCTCTTGAAACCGAAAACAGCAGCTGTGTTTACTCTATCAGATGTCCTGTGTGACAGAGATGGATGACTGAAACTGTGTGCATGTCTGTGTGTGTGTGTGTGCGTGTGTGTCTTTAGTTGGTTGAAACTTAGGTGAAACTAAGTTGCCGTTGATTTGCATGGTGTAACCCTCTGCAACGAACTTGAAACTTGTCTGAAACTCAGCCGCAAAAGTTGGAAAACTCTCAACTTTGTGGAACTAGTTTCCCACAACAGCCAATCAAAACGCTGATATAACGTGATCCCACAACAGCCAATCAAAACGCCGCTAACGTGTCGGACGACGATGTCAAACAGCTGAGCCATGTCAACAAAAGAACCTCAGCTCGGCAAACGGCAGTTGATGCGGTCTCATTTCAACCGGTTTCAACTGATTGAAAGGCTCATCACCAAAATGAACAAAATAAATTATGAAACAATATGCTCTCTTGGATGCATCATCAGAAGGCTAACGTTTGTCAACAAACAAACAAACAAACAAACAAACAAACAAACATGAGTTTGGCTAACGTTACTGCTAGCTTAGTTAACTCATTGAGTGCCAGCCACTTTTGGAGAACGGACGCTCCCAGTGCCAGAGTTTCAGAGCTTTTTTCAGTGATTTCTCGAGGCCCACAGAATATTGTGTGATATTACTATGTAAACAATGAACACGCAAAAAGAACGATGAGACTCTTTTCTATCATCAGCAAAAACAGGTTTATTGATATCATTTTCCGTTCTTTAGTTATCAGCCGGAGAAGATAGCTTGATTTAACAAAAAAGAGCATTTTTTTTTTAGAAGCTGAGATAATGGCCCTTTTGTGAAATTAAACATTTCAAGCACATCACTGACTCTGAAGCTAATATTTTCTAATGTAGTCACACCTCAAAAGTAATTTCCTTCAATAAAACATTGAAGGCCAGGGAATTTTGTTTGGCAGAATAATATTTTTAGCTGCAACCAGCAGCGCTGGCCCCTGCGTGCGCTGCTGGTTGCAGCTTCTTGCTGATCTTGATTTGCTGCTGGCGGCATCGGATATTCTGGCTTGCGTTTGCCAACCCTGTCCTGCTGCCTGGGTCTGTCTGGGTCGGTGTTGTGTGCTGCTCTGCGTGCCCCCCCCCCCCCCCCCCACCCCGCCCCGCCTCAACTGCACACTCCTCCTGTATGGGAGGTGGCTCTATGCTGAGTTTGCTCTGACTGCACTGTGAAGGGTGCGTGACATCCAGCTTTTTCCGCGTGTGTTTGTCACCGGCTACTACTGTATGCTTCCAGTTGAGAATAATAACGGCTGATCATGCGAATGGGCTGTCGCAGCAGTGGAGGAGCTCAATTGTGGGAGCAGATTGGCTGCTGCCTGCTGCAGGCACATCTAACGTTAAAACGCTTCATGCATATCGATGCATACGGATGCGATGCGATTTCCGTTTCCCCAACGACTTATTCTCTGTTTTTCTCTGCCTTTCTGTTAACCTGGAGAGCACTGTCGCCACCTAAGGGTTCTGTAAAATAGGTTATAGACCTCCAATAGCTACAATAGTTGTACAGGAGCTGCGGAAGGCTTTGATCGACGTCCCACCGTCAAAAAACGCATTGGACGTCGAAAGACGTCCGTGGCACTCTACGTCACTATTTAATTGGACGTCGAAAGACGTCCATGGCACTCAATGAGTTAACGTTAACATGACGCTTGTTGCTAACATATATTCCGCAAACGCTTATTGTCTTTTTTCGGAGAATAAACTCACCAGAGGCTCATTGGATTAGAGTTGAATGGAATAGATCCATTGGTCTCTCTTTTAGGTAGCCAGTCCTTCACCCACAGATGTTGAGCCTTTTTACAGTAGGTTGTGTATTTTTCCCTCCAGCATATCAATAAGTAGGCTATTAAAACACTGATAGCCTATATCAGCCTATACCCTGTCGATTTAAAAGTCTGATGGGAAAAAATAGCTTCAGGTACAGTGCAGCAGTTCACTGGAACAATCTGCCAAGAGAATTAAAAGCTGGTACTACCGTGACCAGTTTTAAAAGAGCCCTTAAGTACTGGCTCCATAGAAATGCACTTTAAATTACTGGCTCCATGGCAATGCACTTTACATTTATTTTATAGCCTTTTTATTTATTTTTTATAAGTGATACATTGCCCTGCTGCTATTTGCTTTATCTGCTGCTATTTGTTTTATCTTGAGTTCCTTTAATGTAACCGCTCTCTGTTGTTTTATGTTTTTTAAATTGTTTTATGTTTTTTATGCCTCGTCTTACTATATGTTTTATGTGAGGACCAAAATGGAAATAAGCCTTCGGGCTTTTTTGTGTTTTTATCCTCAGTGATTGATATATTGTCTGTTCTTTTCTTACTATATGTACTGCTGTGTTCTTTCTTGTTTTTTATCACCAAATAAATTCATTCATTCATTCATTCATTCATAGCTCACTTCCTATTCTCCGGGACAGCCATAATGAAAGAAAGTAGCCAGCCAGTGCCAGAAGAAAAAGCGATACAACACATCCCAATTTATATTATCCAGCGAGAAAACAATAATGACAATAATAATCAAATATTATCATTTTCAATATACAGTAACTGTTCTTTTGTTCTCCCCCCTCCCACTCTCAAAGCGCTCCACTTGAGCTGTATCCACAAAGGTTTAATCTTTGGGTGTATTCACACCTATCTCGTTTGGAGCAGTTGTTCCGAAACAGAGAGCATTTTCCCCCTTGGTGCGGTTCGTTTGGGGGAGTGTGAACACAGCAATCGCACTCGGATGCGAGACAAAACAAGCGGACCGAGATCGCCAAGAAAGGGTGGTCTCGGTCCGCTTCCAAACGAACTCTGGTGCGGTTCGTTTGTGGTGAGAACGTGAGCCGACCTCGATCCGCCACAACAGCAGTAAACGGTGCGCATTCCGTAGTCAGCTGCGCTGTGCGTAATGGCCTGAAGAACGAACATTTTTATCGTTTAAAAACAACATCTTTCAGATCCTGTTTTGGCGACTTGTGACTTGCATCGATAAACTTTGGGGGATTTTTGGATCATCAAATCAGCAGTTTGAACTCAATCAACTTACCTCGGACCATGGGAAGCAACGTTAATGTGTTGAATCTCTACGGATTTTGCCTGTAAGTGTGCGCGCCCTCTCTCTCCCTCTCTCTCGCTCTCTCTGGTCTCCATTCAATAAATGAAAACAAATCGTGGTAATCAGAGCCAGCCTTCTTTGTGATAAGATTGTCTGGTTCAATCAGACAATCAGACTGATTGCATGTCTTCCTCGAAATGTCCGTTATTATTAAATGATGTATTAATATTTTATTCCTGACAGGACAGGTGTTCATATAGCCTATGTCTCGGCTAATCCTCATCTCCGTGATAGCCTAATAGCAGAATTTGCGAGGGTCTTTGATCTTCTATCTCCAAATTCCCAATAGCCTAAATAGGCTAAATAAATACATAGGCTTACATAGCCTACATAAACACATTCACTGCCAGCCATTTTTTTTTTTACTGTAGGTAGCTTCTGCCAAGCCGTTTTTTGAGGATTCTGGCTCATTTTACAAGAGCCGAGGATAATTTTCTGCTTGGACTTTGTGAACACGAAGTTCACAAAAGTACTAATAGAATGTGTGCTTTCTCTGTCTAAAAGAGTTAGTTTGTAGAGTTAGTAGTTATGTAGATATTAGCCGTTGAGTACAGCATGGTTTCAGCGTCTGAGACAGGAAGCTGAGATAATCGCAGTTTTGTGAAATTCAATCAAACAGGCAGAACAGTCACTTTAACCATTTATTTTTGGCATCAGTGAGAGATCAGACATCTGAACAATATAGTTCTGAACACACTCTCCCTTAAACTCCTCCCTCCGTGGGCGTGTCTGGTGGCGTTTGTCACAAGCCAGTTTCTCCTGCCTGTCTGAGCAGTGAGCAGCCGCCCTCTCTGGCGGCGAGTGTGGCGAGTGTGGACTGTGGATGGGACTCAATCGTTTCTTGGATTTTCGGTTGAGAGCTTTGATGAAGCTTTGTGCGATTCTAGGCTTTATGCTGCCCACCCAGTCTATTTTTGGAACCCCCCACCCTTGTGCGCCCGTGTGCAGCAGCGTGAAAGCGTTTTCGCCTACAGTATGAGAATGAGGCTCGTTCGTTTCTGGGTTTTCGGAATGCGTGCGATTCTGGCCTTTCTGCGGGTGTTTCAAAGTGTGTTTCACCCATAATCTATTATGCAAATTTGCAATCCCCCACGCCAGCACCGCTCTCCGCTCTCGGTGTGCTGCTGCTGGCGCGGCCGCTCTCGGGCGAGTCTGGTGACTGATGACTGTAAAATCGCCAAGCCATTTCCTTGAGAATGGCTTTCTCCCGCGGCTGTTTTTGGTTGGCTTTCTCTCTGTCGGGAGAGCACTGTCGCCACTTAGTTGGTCGGTAAAATAGATTATACTAATTCAATACTTCCAATATTTTTATAGGAGACGTGGGGGGCATTGATCCACGTAGCACCGTCAAAAATTTTTTTTTTTTTTTTTTGACGAGTCAACTCGTCATTGGCAGTGAACGGTTGGATTGTGTTTGACGAGTCAACTCGTCATTGGCAGTGAACGTGTTAATAAATAAATAAAGAACTTTCTCCCTCTCTCTCTCTCCCGATCCCTCCCTCTTTCTTTCTTTATTTCTCTCTCTCTCTCTCTCTCTCTCTCTCTCTCTCTCTCTCTCTCTCTCTCCTCGCACGGCGGACGCCCGGCATAGCCTAAAATGTAGGTCTAACAAAACGCATTTTTATAATCATATAGGAAAATCTCTGGGAATTATTTTGTCCATCCCGAGAGGCTATTAGCCTATCAGCGTGTCTGCTGGCCAATCCAGGAAGTTTGACAATACTATTTGGACCGTTTCATTTGTGGCTGTGTGAACACAAACGAACCAAGGCACAAATGCAACAATTGTATCAATTAAGTACCTGAATCGGAACAAAGCAAACGACCTACAGGTGTGAATACACCCTTTGTTTCAAACACTCAATAGTATTAGATTGTGGGAATAGAGGGATAGAAGTAGGGAAGTATCCAAACTAAAGTATGGTGATCTTAGGATCAGAGTTTCCGCTGCTGTTTTTTTTTTTTTTTTTTTTTACAGCAGCCGGGTTAGTGGGTGGGGTCGGGTGGGGGGTGGATTGTATGTTTAATGTTTGATTTGTGTTTCTTTATGTCGTTTTTATGTGTGCTTTTTTTGTTTCTATTTGTGTGCTACACCGTCATATATGTACCAGTCATATAAGTCAGTCAGCCCATAATGAGTTACACCGGAACAGCACCTAGAGGTGCGGTAACGTTTAGGGAATAAACGCACCTGTCAAACGCAACAAGGTTTTCGAACATTTAAAACACCTCAACAACAAAATTCCATTTCTCCAAGAAACTCACCTCAAACCATCAGATCACTTAAAACTCAAAAGAGGGTGGGTAGGCAAACTCTATCACTCATACTTTTCAAGTAAAGCCCGTGGTGCTGCAATCCTCATCCATAAATCCATTCCATTCTCCATGTCAAACACAATATCAGACCCTAATGGACGTTTTGTTTTAGTTTCAGCAGCATCAATTAATTTCCTTTAATTTTACTCAACATTTGCGCCCCCAACATTGACAATCCAATTTTTTTTAAAGAGTCTTTGATTTAATCCCGGACAACAGCAATTCAAACATAATAATCAGAGGTGATTTTAACTGCTACTTAGACCCATACCTAGATAGATTGTCCACACGCCCACCCTCAAACATATCATCTGTGCAAGTCTTAAATAATCTGATCAAATCAAGAAACTTAACCCTTGTACCCTCCTTATATTTTTTGCCTGTTGCACTCCCTCATCCAGCAGCTGGATATTGATATTAATAAGTTATTTTTTATATTCATAATAATAATAATTATGATTATCCATAATCACTTATCCATTGGTAACTTCATACCTCATACCTCATATCAACATTTCATGCTTACTCAGAATTTTAACCCCTCAAATGCTAGTTTACTGTACTTACACTTTACAGCAGAAAACACAAAATTATTTTTTTTGCCTTCCCATCAATGCCACCTGAATATTCCCCGGTGGGATTATTTTAGCCTTGGATTTGTCACATTTTTCACGGAGGAATTATTTTATTACATCTTTCATCTTTTGAGAATTGCACTTTTTTTATTTTTTGCCTGTTGCACTCCCTCATCCAGCAGCTGGATATTGATAGTCAATAGTTATTTTTTATATTCATAATAATTATTATTATGATTTTTATTGATTCTTATCCATTGGTAACTTAATCTCTCATACCTCATATCAACATTTCATGCTTACTCAGAATTTTAACCCCTCAAATGCCAGTTTACTGTACTTACACTTTACAGTAGAAAACACAAAATTATTTTTTTTGCCTTCCCATCAATGCCACCTGAATATTCCCCGGTGGGATTATTTTAGCCTTGGATTTGTCACATTTTTCACGGAGGAATTATTTTATTACATCTTTCATCTTTTGAGAATTTGACTTTTTTTATTTTTTGCCTGTTACACTCCCTCATCCAGCAGCTGGATATTGATATTCAAGTATGAATAAAAGCATGCAGTCGCCCCTATGTGTTTGATCCCTGTGTGTGTGTGTGTGTGTGTGTGTGTGTGTGCGTGCGTGCGTGCGTGCGTGCGTGCGTGCGTGCAAAGGTGCACATTCTTGTCCTCTGATATCATACACGTCCTGATAGGATGAGAACACAAAATGTACAGTAACAGCCCAGTAACAGTTCCTGATAGGGTGACACTTTCGCGGGGTCTGTGTTTTTGTTGTTGTTTGGGGACAATAACATGGGACAGTTCCCAGGGTTCTTGATAGGGTGAGACTGTTGCCACGACTCGCCAGGGCCCAGCAACAGTATCGGAGCCGTTCCTGATTGCCCGGAGTCCGGCAGGTTTGTGATGATTGGCGAAGGGAGATTTTGTTTACAAATAAACAAATATGCCCAATATAAGGGAGTCCCGCGGGATGCTCGCATTTCATCCCTGCACCCCTGACAATGTCAAACAAGAAAAGATTCTCCGTTGAAGAAGCCCTGACCGAGATCCAGCTGCCGGCGGATCCAGCGGAGGATGAATACACTAGCTCAGAGGAGGAAGACGGTGGGCCCGGCGGGGGGAGTGATGGCACTGGCAGTGAGGAGGAGAGTGATGCTGAAACAACATTTGAATCCTCATCGGTGAGTGAGTCCGAGCCGGAGGCTCAGGCTGACCCGACATGGGTCCCTGACATGGGCGAGGAAATGGAAGAGGAGGAGATGGAAGAAGACGGGGGTGAGGAAGAGCCAACGGCGGCGGGTTGGCTGTCAAAGGTGGGACCCTGGAGCCACCACAGCAGGCGGATCACGGACCCCATCCCGTACCCCGCTGCAGCCACCCCAGGCATAACCCGCTATGCGGCCGCAAGAGCGAGCTCACCCGAACACAGTTTCCGCCTGTTTGTGACGGCCGAGATGGTGGAGGCGATCGTGGTGCACACAAATGTGCAAGCCCTCAGGACGGTAGGCCCCAGCTGGAGGCCGGTGGATGCGGCAGAAATTGACGCATTTATCGGCCTGTTGCTTCTGGCTGGGGTCTACCGGGGTGCCCACGAGTGCACCCGAAGCCTCTGGTTTGAGGGGACCGGCCGAAACATCTTCAGGGCAACGATGTCTCGGAAGAGATTTGAGAGTATCACCTCTCATATAAGGTTTGTTTTTTCCCTTTTCTTTCTCAATAGTTTATCTTTTTTATTTTATAGTCTATTGAATTATTGAATATTATTTTTATTGACATGTTTTCCATTTTCCTCAGGTTCGACGATAGGCTGACCAGGCGGGCGAGGTCTCGCTCTCGCGGGGGCGGCCCGGACCGGTTGGGCCCGATCCGGGGGCTGTGGGAGGCCTGGCACCGCCGCCTCCCGATGAATTTTAACCCTGGCAAAAACATCTGCGTAGATGAGATGATGGTGCCGTTCAGAGGCCGTTGTCTTTTCAGACAATATATTCCATCCAAGCCCTGCCGGTACGGCATTAAAGTCTGGTGCTGCGCAGATGTCAGGACCTCATATGCCTGGAACGTCGAGGTAGCCTATGTTTTTATAATAATAATCATCATGATCATCATCATTTTATTATTATTAGAATTATTCTGTAATCATTATAATTATATAATAATTATAATAATTATAATAATAATAATAACATTGTATTATTATTATTATTATTATTATTACGTTGCAAATTATCATTTTTTATGCATGTAATTGTAACACTCCCTGTACTGTATTCCGAACCTAGATTTACACGGGGAAGGTGGGGGAAAAACCTGAGAGAAACCAGGGGCAAAGGGTGGTCCTGCAATTGACGCAAGGTCTGAAGGGTTGTGTGACCACAGACAATTTTTTTACGAGGTATGCATTTATTTTATTGCGTGTTATTTATACACAATTTTATATTATATTGTTTTATTTTTGACGCTGTAAATTATTACTTACAGCTACGCACTTGGCGAGCAGCTGCTCCGCCGCAAGCTGGCTCTGGTTGGCACCATGAGGAAGACCCGCACCGAGGTCCCCCTTGCTCTCCGCACCACCTTGGGCCGCCAGAAAAATTCTACCCTTTTCGCATTCCAGCCAGAGTGCACTCTGGCCAGCTACTTGGCGAGAAAGGGGAAGAATGTGATCATGCTGTCCACCTGCCACAGCAAGGGAGAGATAGTGGAGGGTGACCCCAAGCAGCGGCCCACAATAATCCACGCCTATAATAAAACAAAAGGCGCAGTGGACAACCTTGACAAGGTGGGAAATTATTCAGTGCCTCTGATGTTGGTCAATAATGATGTCATAATATGATTTGGTCTAATGATGCTCCCCCCCTCTCTCTCTCTCTCTCTCTCTCATACAGTGTGTTGGGACCTACACAGTCCGCCGCAAGACGCGCCGCTGGCCGCTTGCGGTGTTTCACCACATCTTGGACGTGTCCGTGTTCAACGGATTTGTGATCTGGTTGGAAGTCGAGCCGCAGTGGAACCAGCGGGCAAAATATAGGAGGCGCGTCTTCATCGAGGAGGTGGGCAAGGCCATGGCCATCCCCTTCATGGCCCAGCGTCAGCAATTACCGAGGGGAGTCGGTGCAGCTGCCCTCGTCAGCATGGCGAGGGACTGCGCAGACCGGCAGCACGCAAGCGCAGCAGGACCGGTTCCAGCCGCTCCACCCCTTCGCCCAGCTCCAAGAGGCGATCCCGCCCCACCGCCTCCCGTCTCTAGGAGGCGGTGCCAGCTGTGCAAAACAGGCACGAGTCAATGTCATTTGTTAGCTGCTTTTAGTTTTGACACTAGACTTTTAAGTGTTTTACTTGTTAATGCAAACACTTCCATGATCACAATGCCCCTTTTTGTCTTGATTGTATGGCTTACTTTTATGTTTCACATCCACTCTTGTATAAGTGTCAATAGTCACAATACATGGTAATATCTGCAGTGCAGGAGTTTTCTCATGTTTGTTCTTTGGAAAACATTTCCATTCACCTTGCATCTGACATCCATGTAACTCAGATTTTTTTGGCACTTGTGCAGAGTGCCGGAGGAGCATATGCCCGAAGTGCCACACAAGGGCACCTCTTTGCACCATGTGCAGGCCACCAGCCGTGTAAACACACAGCCACACACAGCCAGGACGTTCTGTTTTACCAGTGAGTGTGCTCGCTACTGGCTGAGTGCCAGTTTGGTTTAGTCACTTTTTTATATATATATATATTGTTAATTCATTGTTATGTTATGTTGTTATGTTCTTGATGTTTGTTACTGTAATAAATTGTGTTCTGTTTCTCAAAGTGAACTTGTATGTGTGTTTTATTTCTAGAACAAAATAAGGTAATAGAAGGTAAAAAGTAATATGAGTAATAAAAACAATTGCCATTTTTACATTGACTAATATTTCTCTTGCTAAGAAAATCCACTTTGCATTCATGGAAAGGAGGGATCACATTTAGTTTTTTTTATACTTTGAGGAGTAAAATGTAACTCCCAGCAAAGGGGCCTGGACACCACACCAGAATAGCCTGGTGTGATGATGACGTAATGACATGATGATATGAGGAGGTGTGTTTTGTTGAAGTTGCGTTCTTACCTGTCAGTTGTGATCGAGAAACGGTTTTTGAACATAAAAAAACGCGTTTGTTTGTGAACATGCCATTTGATCTGTTAGAAGGCCTACGCGCATGCGCAACTGGGGCACTACCCGGATGTTGAGTGAACTCATGATCGGGCACATGACCGGGCTGCTACACGCCATCCATTATCTAGGGAAGAGAGGCCAAAAATAGACTCATGCCTGAGCAGCAGCGCACCAGGCAGATTAGCCGAGAAACAGCCTCTTTTCCCGGCAACGGATTTACTGTGCGTCGGTGATTATCATACTGCAAACTATGTCCCAGGAAAGGCTGGTAGAAGCCAGCATCACGATCATGTTAGAGATCTAGACTCAGTTTTTGACGGGGATTCCAGCCATGCCAAGCGCAAGTCTCTAAAGTGAACGGTCGCGGAGATACGACTTCATTTCAAAGAAGGTAAATTTGACGAAAAAAAATGAAAACTGCCAATTTTAGACTCACAACTAATTTTCACAAAAAACACAAAATAGCTTTATTCATCCATCAATCTCGGTCTAAAGGCTTCAAATCAGTAGTTTGCACTGGAAAATCCGGGTTCCCAGGTCATGTGACATGTTACCATGACAATCACTGTACTGTATATTTCATATCAAACTGCATGCAATTGGTTGCTGTGCCAACACTGATCAAATAGGGGGGTGGGGCCAAACACAATAGAAGCTACAAATTTGATGTATTGACTCTAGCTGAGAGGTGTAAGATCAGAAAAATAATTATTTTTGGGGAAAGTACGTGGGAGTCAAAAAAAAAATGTTGTTTTTTTGCTAAATTAACATTGAAATCAATGGGAAAAATATGCAATGGATTTTGAATGGTTGTAACTCCACCAAATGTTCAACCAACTCCAAGGTTAGATATTAAGGTCAAATTTAAAGGTGTTTGGTCCAGGATGCCCGCTGAAAAAAAATAAATTAATTAATTTTGTAAAAATTTCGTGGAGGTCTCAAAAAAGTGGTTTTAATGGTTTTAATACGCCGGCTGCTGGATCCGAGGGGGGTTAACGTGATTATAGCACTTACTTTTTGCCAGGAACACTTTTTTAGCATGGCGGAAGGGTGAATTACCATGATAAATCAAAAAAACATGATTTGGAAAGTTTCAGCCCTGAACTCCCAAAACTTTTTTTTCCACAGAAAAAAAAAATCACAAAATCCACCTTACGATCCAGCTGCTGGACGAGGGGGGTAAATTTATAGAACATATTACTACCAAATTAAAGCACTTTTTGGAATTTAAATTAATTTCTATCTTCCCAAAAGCGCTAATTTTGCATTTGCGCTCGTTTAACGGCATGCACAATGCAAATTGGGGGCGGACACAACCACATGTCTGTGATAATTGTACTGGGCATTGGCTGCCCCATGCCAAAGCAGGTGTTTCAGCGCGAAAATGTGGGATAGATGGCGTTACCCTATCGTCAGCAGCACGCAATTACTTTGCGCTAAGAGCTTTGAAAAGGACCTCTTACGCGCAAATACCTCTCTGCGCTGGGCGCTCTGCACAGAGATTATGGCTGCGCTCCCAGCGCAGAGAGGTATTTGCGGAGTGGAAAGTGGAATTCCTTTTGGATATGTCATTAAGCACAGCCTTGCCACGCCAAGACATCAAATTATGCTGCTAAAATTGGGTATTAGCAGATAATTCAGTGAGGCAATCAACTATATCTCACTGAGAAACTTTCATCACATCGCAAAGAGGGAAATTAATTGAGAAAACTTGTGGGACAATGGACATAGGCTATTTACCTTCATAACCCGAAGGGTCATTGGCACCACAGACGATCTGTCAATAAGCTCCCTCTGTCCTCGCACGAGTGAGTACACTCTATTACGCATGGAGATAATTACAGCATATTGCATGCCTCAGGGAGGCAACCTCACGCAAATAACCATTGCGAGACGGGAATCTGATTGGTTTTGATTGATGTAATGCCCAGCCTTGCCTTGCCACCCTGTGAATAATTCTGGTAGTTAAGACCGCCCAAATCCCGTTTGCGCAGGCATTTTGGGGCGCAGATGATTTTTGGCAGAATTGGCACGGCTCTAATTTGCGCTTGCGACAGGTGCCGTGAACGTTTCCGCATGCCCGCCATGAAATGGTTCCATGTCGCTGTTCCGACCTCTCGCTGTTCCGACCTCCCCTCTCCCAGCCCCCATGCCTAAACTTAACCTCCCCCAGACCCTAACCCAAAACCTAACCTCTCCCACCCCCACGCCTAAACCTAACCTCCCCCAGACCCTAAGGCTGGTTTCACACCGACGACCCACGCCTTGCCTTGCCTCAACCCACGCCGAGCTGGGCGTGAACCTGTTACACGCTTTTGCGATCACACCGCACGCCTTTTGCACGCCGAACCTGGAGCCGAGTCACAAGCGCCTCTCCTCTCTCCCGACTGTATTTTTTCACGTGTTGTCCAGAATTGTCATGGGTAGCCTCTATAGGTAAAATAAATCTGATATATTTAATGTTCTATTGATGCTGGATATGTATAACCAGGTCTGACTATAGTCGGACATTTTAGAGAGGTGATCTTGCAAGAATATGTGCTGGCACAACAACATTGTCCATCTTGCTTCTTCGGTCGCTATTCTCTCTCATGAAGATTTGTTTGCCGACAGGGAGAAAGCCCCACGTGATAGCCACCCGTCAATCTCTCTCTCGCTCTCTCTCTCTGCTCAATACTGTTGTAGAAACTCAATTTTATTTTGAAATTCAGTTGACTTTGCCAGTTCCCACGGATATTGTCGCGTTTTTCTTTCATGGCTTGACAGAAAAGCCTGCCTGCACGCGCCTTGTCGGCGTGAAAATAGAACTCTCGCCTATTCGATAAAATCGGCAAGGCACAGGCAAGGCGTGGGTACACGCAGGGTTCACGCTCAGGCGTCCGGTGTACACAGCCTCGTTGACTAAAACGGACGCCTATTAAAAAGCGTGGGTAAAGGCAAGGCATAGGCAAGGCTTGGGTCGCCGGTGTGAAACCAGCCTAACCCAAAACCTAACCTCTCCCACCCCCACGCCTAAACCTAACCTCCCCCAGACCCTAACCCAAAACCTAACCTCTCCCACCCCCCACGCCTAAACCTAAGGTCGGCATTGCGGGTGGTCGGCATAGCGGGTGGACACCCCATGAAATTGCATCCCCAACATATTTCGGGGCTGTTTTAACACATTCACTGCCAGCTGTTTTTTTGTTTTTTTTTTACTGTAGGTAGCTTCTGCCAGAGGGTTTTTTTGAGGATTCTGGCTCATCTTTCAAGACCTGAGGATTCTTTTCTGCTAAGATTTTGTGAACACAAAATATCTAAAAAGAACTAATAGAATGTGTGCTTTCTCTGTCTAAAAGAGTTAGTTTGTAGAGTTAGTAGTTATGTAGGCATTAGCACTTGAATACAGCATGGTTTCAGCGTCTGAAAATTTATTCTGAGATAAATGGTTTTTTGTGAAATTCGATAGAACAGTCACTTTAACCATTCATTTTTGGCATCAGTAAGACGTCAGACATCTAAACAATAGTTTTGAACAGTAATTTCCTCCATAACAGCAGGAAACACCCCTCTCCTTCAAACTCCTCCCTCCGTGTGTGTTCTTCTTGGCTGCAGCGGGCGTGTCACAAGCTCGTTTCTGCTGCTGCTGTAACCTCGCGTCACCAGGCTCACTGCTTTGCTGCTGCTCCTGTCTGCTGGCGGCCGCTGTGCAAGTCTGGATGGGCTCGCTCGTTTCTTGGAGTTTCGGTTGAGAGCTTTGATGAAGCTTTTGCGATTCTGGTCTTATTTATGCTGCGTGTTTCAAAGTGTGTTCCACCCGTAATCTATTATGCAAATTTGCAATCCCTCACCGCCAGCAATCAGCGTGAAAGCGAAAGCGTTTTCGCCAATCCATTCTACAGTATGAGAATGGTTTCATCGCGCGTTCCCCTGCAGTTTTGGCTCTGCTTTTTCTAGTCTGGGAGAGCACTGTCGCCACTTAGTGGGTCGGTGGAATGGGTTGTACACGTTCGGTGGCTCCAATATTTATATAAGAGATGTAAAAGGGTTAGATGCACGTCCCACGGTCAAAAAAATAATAATAATTTTTTTGACGTATTAACACGTCATTGGCAGTCAACCGTTGGATTTTTTTTGACGTATTAACACGTCATTGGCAGTGAACGTGTTAACTTAGAAATCAGGGAGGTCACGTCTACCAGACAATTATATCACTTTGAAACACTTACATTTCTGTATAAATCATTACAAGTAGCTCCCGTGAGGTGGGGATGTTCTTTCTTGCTGCTCAGCGGGGGAGCAAAACTCGGCAGAACACCTGGCGGACGGCGCAAGGCGCGCAAACAATGCGCAAAGCGCTATTTAGGGATAGCGCCTGTCGGAAGATAGAGGCCATAATCTCTTACGAATCCACAGCCAAGAAAAAGAGAGGCGCCTACTGGAAATAGAAAATATTCTTCCCTCCTTTGAAGCGGCATATCAGAACTCAAAATCCTCGGAGGACTACAATAAGATATTGAAGCTAAAATATGAATATAACTGTATTCTGGGCAGCAAATAAATACCCTCCTGTTAAAACTGAAACAAAAGCAATTTGAATTGGGAGATAAATCAGAGAAACGTTTGGCCCGACAGCTCAAGGGCGCTCAGGCTTCCAGATTAATCCCTTCCATTAAATCGAGGGGGGGCACCCTGCTGACCAATCCCAAGGAAATAAATGACCGTTTTAGGGGATGTTACAGTGAGCTTTACTCGTCTAAGTGTGATGCCACTCGGTCTGATTTGAGTGACTTTTTTGACTCTTTTGAGAAACCTAAGCTCAGTGACGCTGCCAGAGAGGACCTAGACTCTGATTTCACAGTGGAAGAAATAACCTCTGCCATCAAATCATTCCCGTCAGGTAAAGCAGCTGGTCCAGACGGATTCGGAGCCGAGTTTTACAAGAAATTCTGTGACATCCTCGCCCCACTCCTCCTCCGAAAGACACTTGACTCTAAGGAGGACAAAACTTTGCCTAAGACACTATATGAAGCGAGCAAGCAGACCCGGCCAGCTACAGACCCATTGCACTTCAGAACTTTGATAGAAAGGTCATCACTAAAACTCTGGCTATCCGTTTGAATAAACATCTCTCATCCATCATCCACCCCGACCAGACAGGGTTCATTCCCAATAGGCTTTCTTTTTTCAATGTCAGGCGCCTTCTCAACTCCACGTATGCAGATCACAATAAGACCCGCGGTGCAGCAATCTTGTCTCTTGACGCACAGAAGGCATTTGACCAGGTTGAGTGGCCGTACATGTTCGAGTCACTACACAAATTTGGATTTGGCGACCCATTTATCTCCTGGGTAAAGCTCATATATGCTAGTCCAACATGCTCAGTTAATGGTGATAAGTCGAGCAAGTTTCCACTACTTCGCTCGGTCCAGCAGGGTTGCCCTCTCTCACCGACCCTTTTCGTCGTCGCGCTCGAGCCCCTTGCCTTAAAAATACGCGCTCACTCAAGTAAGGTTATGGTTAGGTATTGAGTATTGAAGGCCTGAAGATCGGACTTACAGTCCAGTCAAGGCAGTGAAGACAAAGGTGACATTAAACAGCCGAGTGCTGGAGCCGGGGGGATTCTCCCTTCTAGCCTGGGAAGACCACATATGACGGCCGGGCAGCGGCAGCTGCAGGAAGAAGCACTCACACTCGCCCCGGTACTCATTTCCAGGCCCCAGTGAGGAGGCAGGTCCAGGCCAAACCTGCTCGTGCCCAAAAGCCCTGTGAGGTGACGAGCGACACAGCCAGACACGCATCCGGCAGTTCCTGGACTGCATGGCAAGCCCTCTTCTAGCTCCAAAGGAGGGAGAGAAGCAGACATTGGCTGCTGAGAGAGAGAAGCCACCGAGCAGACAGAGGCGACTTCTCCATCCTGTCAGCGTACTGAAATGCAGACGCCTGTAGGAAAGTGCGGTGCCCTGAAAGTGACTATGGCTATTGAGAAAGATACTGAGGAGTATGGGATGACCCTCAACAGTGATGACTCATCTGATGAGGAGTCCGCACCTAAAAAGCCAGTACCATCATGGGCACAAGGTGACAAGCTGGAGGCCGCCATTGAAAGGCAGTATGTGCATATGCATGTACCGCACCAATAAAAATTGTATAAAAAAAAAAAGAATAACCTGTATTGACATGATGTCAAAGCATTTAACTTGAATTCTTAGGCAAAATGCTCTATAAAAGCCAAAGGACAGTATGTTTGTGAAGTTGTTTGATGTACTTCACTAGAAGAAATAAACATTTGAAGAGTCAAAAAAAAGAAAAAAGAAAGGCAGTATAAGAATCCTCCCGATCTCCACTCCTATTTCAGAGTGGTGGAACCTCCCAATTTGGAGGAGGGAAGCAAGCAGCACATCCAACACCGGCGATCACAGAGCGAGGGGGGGAGAACGAGAGAGCAGCAGGATGCCGCTGAAAGAGCGGTCGGTCTCCTACAATGTTTTGACATCAAGCTGCCCTCTTCCGACGGCAACACTGGAGAGGAGGGGCCGGAGGGAGAGGACAGTGATCGAGAGGAGGAGGCGTATGATTCAGCCAGCGAGGAGCCAAGGTCGCCCGACAGCAGCGAGCAGAGCTCGAGCGGAGGGGACGGGGCCCCTGTGGCAGTAGACGTACCACCGCCTGTCGGACATGTGAGTTCGAGAAATAAAAGACATGATGTGACACCTCTCAAAAATGTTGAAAAAAAGCACAAGTCCTAATGAACAATAATGAACCCCTCACCATGTGAATGCCATATTATAAACTCTTGTATGGTGAGTTTTTTTTTTTACAACTTTGGCACAGATGAATATCGACTGGTTTAAAATGTCCAGCTAAGACAGTATGTTAAAATGTGTAGATATCTGTATGGTGTTTTTTTTTGTTTCCCCCTACACACACACACTTGGATGGCGCAGAAAGCTCAGGTCTGTATTAAAAATATATTTAGTCAAATCTATCTGAAAACAAAAGAGATATAATGTGGCTGGCTTCTGTCGGCAGACAAGCTGTCGGATGGTAGTGAAATGGTGCTGCTTTATTAAACAACAAGGTGCCCCATGGAAAACTAATGAAGACGAGACCATTGAGCATCTGCTTTTAAATTGTGAAAGATCCAGCTGTGTAGGAGAAAAGGAAAAAATGTTTTTGTTTAAATCATAAAGCTATTTTTTACTGTCTAAAGCTGTTTTGTACTGAAAAACTGCCTAGACCACACCAAGACTTTCTATGGACAGTGATATGTGTGGTGGTGGCCAAGTTGGGGAGGACGAGGTGTGCTATTGTAACCAGGCCTACTAAGAGGCTTTGGAACCTTGGTTTACCAACAACGCCACCTAGGGGATTGCACCCCAGGAAATACTGCTCAATACACTTTATATAAAATACACACAGGTCAAGTTGTAAAGAGACACAGACGTGGTTTCAAGCTCACAAAATGATTTGTTTATTTAGGAAAAGTTGGCCTGCAAAGGAAGTAATGTTGGAAGCTGTGGTAGGGGGGAAGTATGAACAGTTTTATTTTACAATTGCAATAAAAACAATTTTAGTTTATTAAGATTAGCTTAAAATTGCCTAATATCAAAAACACAGAGTTATCATAAAAGCCAATTCATACACTACCAGGCGGGGGGAAAGGAAATTGATGGAGGAGGCCGAAGGCTAGGGGAGGCTTGCTAAACGATCGAGGCCGACGAGGTGCACCACAAGGTCAAACACTGCAAAAACACTGCAAAAGCACAGCAAAGGGTGAGCAAAAAGGTGTTTGGCGCACATTTAACACGTTCACTGCCGTGGACGAGATATCTCGTCAAGCAGAAACCAACGCTTGACTGCTGTGGACGAGATATCTCGTCAAATTTTTATTTTTTTTTGACGGTGGGACGTGGATCAACGCCCCCCACGTCTCCTATAAAAATATGGGAGCCAAAGAACGTGTACAACCCATTCCACCGGCGACAGTGCTCTCCAGACTAGAAAAAGCCGAGCCAAAACTGCAGGGGAACGCGCGAGGAAACCATTCTCATACTGTAAAATGGATTGGCGAAAACGCTTTCGCTTTCGCAATGGCGGTGGGGGATTGCAAATTTGCATAATAGATTATGGGTGCAACACACTTTGAAACACCGGCAGAAAGCCCACAATCGCACGCAGCTTTATTCCAGCTGAGCTCACAACCGAAACGAACGAGCCCCATGCAGACTCGCCCAAAGAGCAGCCGCCAGCAGCCAGGCAGCACAGACAGGCAGAGCCTCGCTTGTACCGCTGCAGCCACGGAGGGAGGAGAACACACACGGAGGGAGGAGTTTGAAGGAGAGGGGGGTTTCCTGCTGCTATGGAGGAAATTACTGTTCAAAACTATTGTTTAGATGTCTGACGTCTTACGCCAAAAATAAATGGTTAAAGTGACTGTTCTATTGAATTTCACAAAAAGCCATTTATCTCAGCTTAAATTTTCAGATGCTGAAACCATGCTGTATTCAACTGCTAATGTCTACATAACTACTAACTCTACAAACTAACTCTTTTAGACAGAGAAAGCACACATTCTATTAGTTCTTTTGAGATATTTTGTGTTCACAAAATCTTAGCAGAAAATAATCCTCAGCTTTTGAAAGATGAGCCAGAATCCTAAAAAAAAAAACTTGGCAGAAGCTACCTACAGTAAAAAAAAAACTGCTGGCAGCGAATGTGTTAACAGAAGCATGCAAGTAATAGGGAAGGGGCCCCTCCGCTGCCAATGCCCACCACCACGGCCACACTCCTCAAGATCAGGGGGGGGGGGGGGGGGGGGACAGCTGGTTTGTCAGAGAAAATAACAGAAATAAACAAGCAAAGGCAAAGTAAATTGGAACAACAAACTAAATATAAGAAACTAAATCATAAAGATAACTAAGGCAAAACAGCAGAGCAGCAAATGAAGGATACCTCGGGTGCATCAGACTATAACCCCATTGCAACAGGAGTCAGTCAGGGGGGGATTCCTACACTCCACTGGAGAGGTAGCCGGGGCTTTACTGCCGGTCCCTATTTAAGAATGGCCATTAGTACAAGATATAAAACTGACAGTTACAAGCACCAATAAAATAGTTTACCTTGGTCCCCGTTAGGTCAGTGACATGGGGGGGGGGGGGGGGGGGTCCAGAGCTGTACATCAGCTCTCCATCCCGTGTGAGGTGGTCGTTATCAAATCAGAACTGGAAAAAACGGGACAATGGACATACGAACTGGAAGACCCACACCCCGGCACCTGTTGGCTCTTGTTAGTTATTTTATATGTTGAATTGATTGATGTATTATGTTTAAAAAATAAAGAAAGAAGGAAAAGAAAAACTGTATTGTTTTGATATATTGACTGCATAACTTGTACCTGAATCATTTTCAATAAAGCTATTTAAAAACCCAATTTGGAGGAGATCTTTGGCAGGAAGCCACGGTACTTCAGCCGCACCAGCTCTGCAGTTTGGCACTCGCTTACTGGGAACTGCTGTCTTGACTGTCCCTGAAGCTGTGGCCTAATCACAGTAAGTACCCTCACCTATGCAGGCAGCACAGGTGCTGGTATATAAGGAGAAGGAGCCACAGACAAGAGAGAGACCAGAGGGGAAGGAATATGACTGACAGGCTGACAGCAGGAGTCCAGAGGAGGAGCGGCTGAGATGGGAAGCAGTGTTTAGCCCTGCCTGCGGCTTGGGTAAGATGCAGGTGTGAGCGGCTTCAGCTGGGATGGCCGCTGAGTACCCCTCTCTCCTGGGCTAGTGTTACCAGTCGCATAAGGTGCAATATGCTTGTAAAATATATTGCACATGGGATCCCACGCAAGGGGTCCATGAAAGACCAGACGGGCGAGCCATCCGCCACCTCTGACCTCAGTCACTTGTCATTCTTAACCTCGTCAAAGTAGGCCAAGAACGGGTCCCAGATAGATGAGACCCTTCGAAGCGAGTTGGTTCTCAGGGACCTGAGTCTCTCCATCTGTATAACGGAGATCATGTCCATCAGCCACACGTGAAAAGAAGGTGAAGAGGAAGACTTCCATTCCTTCAGAATATACGTTTTTTGGCAGAGACTGGTAGGTTTAATGCTACCCCTGAAGAAGGTAGACTCTGTTTACTATGTGAATTACCTGAAATTGAAAACGAGATTCATTTTTTGTTCTATTGTACTGTCGCAAGGGACGTACTCTTTAGTAAAATGTCCTATGTTGCATTTTTTGAGTTGGACGATTATGAGGAACTTGAGTTGTGTTTTAAAAAAGGAACTTTCCTCACAGCAAATGTTATTTGTCAGGCATGGGAGCAAAGACAGAACTTTTTGTTTAGAAAGTGATGTATTGATCTGTTTTGTTGTTTGAGCAGTTCGCTGACTTGCGACTTGTGTTATTTTAACACATTGAATGCCAGCCATGTTTTCATTCCTGTAGGTAAGTTGTGCCAGGGGTGTTTTTGACGATTCTGGCTCATTTTAGAAACAGCCGAGGATTCTTTTCTGTTAAGAATTCATGAACACCAATCATCTAAAAATAACTAATAGAATGTGTGCTTTCTCTGTCTAAAAGAGTTAGTTTGCAGAGTTAGTAGTTATGTAGATATTAGCCGTTGAGTACAGCATGGTTTCAGCGTCTGGAAATTTATTCAGAGATAAATGGCTTTTTGTGAAACAGTCACTTTAACCATTCATTTTTGGCATCAGTAAGACCATCAGACATTCTAAACAATAGTTTTGAACAGTAATTTCCTCCATAACAACAGGAAACACCCCTCTCATTCAAACTCCTCCCTCCTCCCTCCTCCTTCCTCCTGGCTGTACAGCGGGCGTGTCAGAAGCGCTTTTGCTGCTGCCTGCCTGTGTGCCTGCCTGCCTGCTTGCCTGCGTGCAGACGCTCCTTGTGCGAGTCAAGATGGGCCGGGGAATGCGTGGGCGATGGGCAGATGTTGATTCTGGCCTTTCTGAGGTGTTTCAAAGTGTGTTTCACCTATGATCTATTTTGCAAATCGCTCTCCGCTCTCTGTGTGCTGCTGCCGGTGCGCGGCCGCTCTCAGGCAAGACAAGTCTGGAACGGATTACTGTAAAATCGCCATGGCATTTCCTTGAACGGCTTGGTCCCGCGGCAGTTTTTTCTTTGATTTCGGTCGTCTGGGGGAGCACTGTCAACACTTAGTGGGTCGGTAAAATAGATTATACACATTATCTTGCTCCAATAGTGATCTCGAAGATGTAAAAGTTGTTGATTGATGTCCCACCGTCAAAAAAAAAAAATGTTTATGTAAGACGAGTAAACTCGGCTCTGGCACTTAAGCGTTGGATTATGTAAGACGAATTATTTCGGCTATGGCACTTAAGGTGTTAAATGTACTATTGTAACGCTGGTTTATTGTTGTATTTTATGTGTCTTGTAAACCCATGAGGGTTGGGCACCATAGTGTGCGTGCCACTTAAATAAATAAATCAAAAAACTAAAAGGACTTCGCTCAGCTATCAACCTGTTGATTTCAATGCTCTGATTTCAATGCTCTGAGCAATCAAATACAATACATCTTATTTGTGTCCATGTTGTTTCCACATTACAATTTAAAAGCGCATGAACCCACCGAAGAAGAACAAAACTCCAAACTCGGGAAATGTTGCAATCCGAGCAGCATGTGAATGCAGCATTTGTCTACGGCGTTGTGGTTGAAAACCAGTGGAGAGATTCTGTTTTGTTTTTTTTTACATTTGAACGTCACGCAAATGACTCATTTCACTATCAGAATTTGATACATTCGGTCCAGTAACATTTGGAAAGTCTAGAAGGGCCACACGAGTCGACTGAAAACCGGAAGCTAGCCGGCTAAGCTGGGTGCAAGTCTGGTGTGCATGCTCCAGGCCAGCTTGAGAATGTCACCAGACTCGCCACATACAAAACTCTGGTCCTCCTCTGGAATACAGAGTTATCTGCCAGCCAATGGCTTCATCACTGATGAAGCCATTGGCCATGAAGCCACTGATGAATCATCAGCATTGTGGGACCATGGCTTGAATGTAACGGATAGACACGGTCGGTCACGTTACTTTGGGTAACGTGTGTGTGTGTGTGTGTGTGTGTGCGTGGCCGTGGGGGAAAACGTGAGGATTTCCCCCATGCTGACCCATTGACCACGTGTGTCTATGACGAGACACCGCCTGAATGTATTGTCATTTTTAAAATTATGTACAAGTTAACCCTTTTACAAAGTGTCAACGCCCTCGCCGAATGCGCCGAGGGTTGCGGCGTAGCTGGCGTGCAGCTCCCCGAAAATGTGACTCGACGCAGCTGACGCGAACAGCACACGTATAATATAATGTAGATGGGGAGATAACAGGAGAGAGTGAAAGCCATGACCAAGTATATGCACTACTACACTGTCTTCTAGTCATAGAAATCCTAGTGAAATCACACAATTGTTTCATTTTGCTGGGGCACTCCCATGCGACCCGTCGTCAAGCTGACGTTTGAGTACAGTATATACTGTAGGACTAGCTGCCGTCGGCAAGGCTCCAAGTCGAGGCTGACGCACAAGCATGTTTTCCACTTTAGACACTCTCCATCTTTAAAGCTCTCGTTTGTCTGTCGGTCTGCCCCCCTCCCCCACCCCTGACACCTGCTCCCTCGCTCCATCCACCTCCTTCTTTCATTCCAGCCCTCTCTCTCTCTCTCCCTCCTCTCTCTCTCTCTCCCTCCTCTCTCTCTCTCTCTGTTCATTCTTCCCTTGGCAGAGGTGAGTGGATAACAGCTGTTTCTCGGCAGCATGCGCTTTGAAGGAAAAAATCGATCGGTATTTCAAAAAGTAACTGGAGGGCTGGTGAATCTCCCCTACTTCTTCCTTTTCATCACTCCATCCCAGCCACCCACATCTCCCTCTTTCTTTTTTCTCTTTCTTCATGTTTTTAGCAGGGGGGGGGGCTCGCAAACTTCACACAGAAAGGCCGTTTTTGACGACCCCACCCGGGCCGTAGGCACTGAAGACATGGGAAGGAGGACACACCCTCAGCGCACACACCGTCTCAGGCGGGAATCGAACCCAGGGCCTTCTTGCTGTGAGGCGACGGCGCTACCACCGTGCCCCCTCAACATCTTTTCATCACTCCATCATCCCAGCCACCCACATTTCCCCTCTCCATTCCCACACCCTGGCGTCTGTCCCACAAGTCCCTCTGGCACTGTGTGTGCAAGCATGTGTGCTCTATCAAGGGGAAGGGTTATGGGGTGGTGCTGGGGTTTTAGGTGCCTAAGCTAAATCGCATGCTTACAGCTCGGTGCAGCGCTTAAAAAGGATGGCCATGTGTGAATAATTAGTTTAGTTTATTTATTCGCACAGTAAAAAACAAGACAATAAAATATACACAGCAATGACGTACTGGACAATACTGTGGAGAACCTGAATCTGTCTTGATTATCCTCAATGTTGAACTTTGACAAACAATATTTAGTCAACCCCGTTACAGTAGAAGTCCCCCCCCCCCGCCCCCAAATTTGGCCAATCATAGATGAGGTGATGTCACCTCTAGATCAGAGCAATTGAGAGAGAGAGTGGCGTCAGCGGAGGACCAAAATGCGTGACTCATTAGCCAATGAACAGGAAGGGGTGTCGCGCTACTTTTGAATGAAAATAAAGCTGATAATGTACAATTTGATAAAAAAAAAATCAAAGTACAACAAAACTGTCCATTTTGCTGCAACTCGACAGTGCTGCTTAATCCAGGACCTTACTTCCTGGAACTCTTGCGAGTAAAAAAACTGGTCCATTGGAGTGAATGGAGATGTCACGACTCTTCTATATACACGGCTCTGCTCCAGATGTTTCAACTCCAGTGGAGTCAATGTTTCTGGATGCAGAACATCTTTGGTAAACGTCAGGTTTTGCTGTTAGTCCCTCAGAATCAAAGAGGGCTTCTTTCTGGAGCCTTTGAGGCTTAACGACAAGCTGGGATTCGTTTATGTTTCTATGGTTACAGTTCTCCTGACTTTTTTTTGGCAGAAACGTATGAATCAATTTTGCTTGTAAGAAAATAGTTTAAATCAATATTTGGTTTCAAAAGATTGCCTTGGGTAAGCAGCTGTGTAACAAGCAGATAATGTACAGCACAGTACGACTCTGCTGTGTCTTGGAGTGTTGGTTCAGCTTGTCAGGATTTATTTTGTGATGTTGGCTAGCTGGCTCACTGTGCGGCACTTCTCAAAGCTCCTACATCAACTTCAGTCTGGATCCTATTCGTCGCCTTTCGTCCTCCTTAAAGCAACAAAAGGAACTTTCATTTTGCGTTGATTTTAGCCGCAGTGTGAGCACCACCGGTTTGTGCCGTAAAGATCGTGGCTAGTGTGTGCATTTCTTTTGGAAGCGAGTGAAAGAAAAACGCTACTTAATTTTTTACACTTTTTTTTAACATACGATGCATAGCGATGAGGTAATGTCCCGACTGAGCACATGCATTTAGATAGAAATAGCCAATAGTCTCGCTACATCGTCTCATTTTCTGATGTAGGTCATACAGACTATATATGGGCCCCTATCTTCCCACTAACCTTAGGCGCTAAACTGGCGTTAAACGGAAAAAAAAAAACACTTTGCGCCTCGGAAGATAGCATCATGTTTTTAGGCCCCGAAATGCGCTTTACGCCGAAGAGGCGTGGCGCAGTGCCAGACTAAGCCAGAATGGGCGTTTCAGCCTTAAATACTGGCCTAACGCTATCTTCCCCCCTGGCGTTAAATTTAGCGTTTAGCGCTTTTCAAAACCAGGCCTTATTCAGTGCGCCAGGGATATTATTGTGCGTAATTGCGCAATGGCAGCTCTCCTCTGCCATCTCACTCTCTCTCTCCCCCTCTCTCTCTCACTCCCTCTCTCTTGCGCATCAGACATGCACAATGACCGATGAAAAAAAAAGTTGTTATACCATAGTTTTGAGCCCCTGTCATTCAGAGGCTGTTGCATCATCCTACCTGTGCAGTGGGGGAGAAGAAAAGGTAGCGAGAGAAAATGATATCATTCTGCCCAAACTTTCACCAATCTAATCTCATCATGACATCCAGGGATAGGCTATATTTTTCTAGCCGATGCGTTTAGAAC